>NC_068422.1:80675138-80748590 GCF_023373465.1 Oncorhynchus keta
TTACTCTGGGTTAATATACTGGTCTGAACCTTTACTCTGGGTTAATATACTGGTCTGAACCTTTACTCTGGGTTAATATACTGGTCTGAACCTTTACACGGGGTTAATATACTGGTCTGAACCTTTACTCTGGGTCAGTATACTGGTCTGAACCTTTACTCTGGGTTAATATACTGGTCTGAACCTTTACTTCTGGGTCAGCATCATGGTCTGAACTTTTACTCTGGGTTAATATACTGGTCTGAACCTTTACTCTGGGCCCACATCCTGGTCTGAACCTTTACTCTGGGTTAATATACTGGTCTGAACCTTTACTCAGGGTTATATACTGGTCTGAACCTTTACACTGGGTTAATATACTGGTCTGAACCTTTACTCTGGGTTAATATACTGGTCTGAACCTTTAGTCTGGGTTAATATACTGGTCTGAACCTTTACTCTGGGCCCACATCCTGGTCTGAACCTTTACTCTGGGTTAATATACTGGTCTGAACCTTTACTCAGGGTTATTATACTGGTCTGAACCTTTACACTGGGTTAATATACTGGTCTGAACCTTTACTCTGGGTTAATATACTGGTCTGAACCTTTACTCTGGGTTAATATACTGGTCTGAACCTTTAGTCTGGGTTAATATACTGGTCTGAACCTTTACTCTGGGTTAATATACTGGTCTGAACCTTTACTCTGGGTTAATATACTGGTCTGAACCTTTACTCTGGGTTAATATACTGGTCTGAATGTCACTGGCCTTAGTATTCTGTGTTTTCTTTACTATGTTGGTTAGGCCAGGGTGTGACATGGCTGATTTATGTGTCTTGTTTTGTCTAGGGGTTTTGTAGTCTATGGGGTTGTGTTCAGTTGAGTGTTCTAGGTAAGTCTATGGTTGCCTGGAGTGGTTCTCAATCAGAGGCAGGTGTTTATCGTTGTCTCTGATTGGGAACCATATTTAGGCAGCCATATTCTTTAGGTACCTTGTGGGTGATTGTTCCTGTCTGTGTTTTGCACCAGTTAGGACTGGTTCGGGTTTGCCATGTTTTCTTATTTTGTATAGTGTTCATGGATTCGTCTTTCATTAAAGATGTTTATAAATAACCATGATGCATTTTGGTCCTCCTCTCCTTCCCAGGAAGAAAACCGTTACACTGAACCTTTATTCTGGGTCAATATACTGGTCTGAACCTTTATTCTGGGTCAACATCCTGGTCTAAACCTTTACTCTGGGTTAATATACTGGTCTGAACCTTTACTCTGGGTTAATATACTGGTCTGAACCTTTACTCTGGGTTAATATACTGGTCTGAACCTTTACTCTGGGTTAATATACTGGTCTGAACCTTTACTCTGGGTTAATATACTGGTCTGAACCTTTACTCTGGGTTAATATACTGGTCTGAACCTTTACTCTGGGTTAATATACTGGTCTGAACCTTTACACGGGGTTAATATACTGGTCTGAACCTTTACTCTGGGTTAATATACTGGTCTGAACCTTTACTCTGGGTTAATATACTGGTCTGAACCATTATTCTGGGTCAACATCCTGGTCTAAACCTTTACTCTGGGTTAATATACTGGTCTGAACCTTTACTCTGGGTTAATATACTGGTCTGAACCTTTACTCTGGATTAATATACTGGTCTGAACCTTTACTCTGGGTTAATATACTGGTCTGAACCTTTACTCTGGGTTAATATACTGGTCTGAACCTTTACTCTGGGTTAATATACTGGTCTGAACCTTTACTCTGGGTTAATATACTGGTCTGAACCTTTACTGTGGGTTAATATACTGGTCTGAACCTTTACACGGGGTTAATATACTGGTCTGAACCTTTACTCTGGGTTAATATACTGGTCTGAACCTTTACTCTGGGTTAATATACTGGTCTGAACCTTTACACGGGGTTAATATACTGGTCTGAACCTTTACTCTGGGTTAATATACTGGTCTGAACCTTTACTCTGGGTTAATATACTGGTCTGAACCTTTACTCTGGGTTAATATACTGGTCTGAACCTTTACTCTGGGTCAACATCCTGGTCTGAACCTTTACTCTGGGTCAACATCTTGGTATGAACCTTTACTCTGGGTCATCATCTTGGTATGAACCTTTACTCTGGGTCATCATCTTGGTATGAACATTTACTCTGGGTTAATATACTGGTCTGAACCTTTACTCTGGGTCAACATCCTGGTCTGAACCTTTACTCTGGGTTAATATACTGGTCTGAACCTTTACTCTGGGTTAATATACTGGTCTGAACCTTTACTCTGGGTTAATATACTGGTCTGAACCTTTACTCTGGGTTAATATACTGGTCTGAACCTTTACACTGGGTTAATATACTGGTCTGAACCTTTACTCTGGGTTAATATACTGGTCTGAACCTTTACTCTGGGTTAATATACTGGTCTGAACCTTTACTCTGGGTTAATATACTGGTCTGAACCTTTACACGGGGTGAATATACTGGTCTGAACCTTTACTCTTGGTTAATATACTGGTCTGAACCTTTACTCTGGGTTAATATACTGGTCTGAACCTTTACTCTGGGTTAATATACTGGTCTGAACCTTTATTCTGGATTAATATACTGGTCTGAACCTTTACACGGGGTTAATATACTGGTCTGAACCTTTACTCTGGGTTAATATACTGGTCTGAACCTTTACTCTGGGTTAATATACTGGTCTGAACCTTTACTCTGGGTTAATATACTGGTCTGAACCTTTACTCTGGGTTAATATACTGGTCTGAACCTTTACTCTGGGTTAATATACTGGTCTGAACCTTTACTCTGGGTTAATATACTGGTCTGAACCTTTACACGGGGTTAATATACTGGTCTGAACCTTTACTCTGGGTTAATATACTGGTCTGAACCTTTACTCTGGGTTACTATACTGGTCTGAACCTTTACTCTGGGTTAATATACTGGTCTGAACCTTTACTCTCGGTTAATATACTGGTCTGAACCTTTACTCTGGGTTATTATACTGGTCTGAACCTTTACTCTGGGTTAATATACTGGTCTGAACCTTTACTCTGGGTTAATATACTGGTCTGAACCTTTACACTGGGTTAATATACTGGTCTGAACCTTTACTCTGGGTTAATATACTGGTCTGAACCTTTACTCTGGGTTAATATACTGGTCTGAACCATTATTCTGGGTCAACATCCTGGTCTAAACCTTTACTCTGGGTTAATATACTGGTCTGAACCTTTACTCTGGGTTAATATACTGGTCTGAACCTTTACTCTGGATTAATATACTGGTCTGAACCTTTACTCTGGGTTAATATACTGGTCTGAACCTTTACTCTGGGTTAATATACTGGTCTGAACCTTTACTCTGGGTTAATATACTGGTCTGAACCTTTACTCTGGGTTAATATACTGGTCTGAACCTTTACTGTGGGTTAATATACTGGTCTGAACCTTTACACGGGGTTAATATACTGGTCTGAACCTTTACTCTGGGTTAATATACTGGTCTGAACCTTTACTCTGGGTTAATATACTGGTCTGAACCTTTACACGGGGTTAATATACTGGTCTGAACCTTTACTCTGGGTTAATATACTGGTCTGAACCTTTACTCTGGGTTAATATACTGGTCTGAACCTTTACTCTGGGTTAATATACTGGTCTGAACCTTTACTCTGGGTCAACATCCTGGTCTGAACCTTTACTCTGGGTCAACATCTTGGTATGAACCTTTACTCTGGGTCATCATCTTGGTATGAACCTTTACTCTGGGTCATCATCTTGGTATGAACATTTACTCTGGGTTAATATTCTGGTCTGAACCTTTACTCTGGGTCAACATCCTGGTCTGAACCTTTACTCTGGGTTAATATACTGGTCTGAACCTTTACTCTGGGTTAATATACTGGTCTGAACCTTTACTCTGGGTTAATATACTGGTCTGAACCTTTACTCTGGGTTAATATACTGGTCTGAACCTTTACACGGGGTTAATATACTGGTCTGAACCTTTACTCTGGGTTAATATACTGGTCTGAACCTTTACTCTGGGTTAATATACTGGTCTGAACCTTTACTCTGGGTTAATATACTGGTCTGAACCTTTACACGGGGTGAATATACTGGTCTGAACCTTTACTCTTGGTTAATATACTGGTCTGAACCTTTACTCTGGGTTAATATACTGGTCTGAACCTTTACTCTGGGTTAATATACTGGTCTGAACCTTTACTCTGGATTAATATACTGGTCTGAACCTTTACACGGGGTTAATATACTGGTCTGAACCTTTACTCTGGGTTAATATACTGGTCTGAACCTTTACTCTGGGTTAATATACTGGTCTGAACCTTTACTCTGGGTTAATATACTGGTCTGAACCTTTACTCTGGGTTAATATACTGGTCTGAACCTTTACTCTGGGTTAATATACTGGTCTGAACCTTTACTCTGGGTTAATATACTGGTCTGAACCTTTACACGGGGTTAATATACTGGTCTGAACCTTTACTCTGGGTTAATATACTGGTCTGAACCTTTACTCTGGGTTACTATACTGGTCTGAACCTTTACTCTGGGTTAATATACTGGTCTGAACCTTTACTCTGGGTTAATATACTGGTCTGAACCTTTACTCTGGGTTATTATACTGGTCTGAACCTTTACTCTGGGTTAATATACTGGTCTGAACCTTTATTCTGGGTCACTATACTATTTCAAACCTTTTTCTGGGCCAAAATAATGGTCTGAACCTTTAGTCTGGGTCATCATCTTGGTATGAACCTTTACTCTGGTTCATCATCTTGGTCTGAACCTTTACTCTGGGTCAACATCCTGGTCTAAACCTTTACTCTGGGTCAACATCCTGGTTTGAACCTTTACTCTGGGTCATCATCTTGGTATGAACCTTTACTCTGGGTCATCATCTTGGTATGAACATTTACTCTGGGTTAATATACTGGTCTGAACCTTTACTCTGGGTTAATATACTGGTCTGAACCTTTACTCTGGGTTAATATACTGGTCTGAACCTTTACTCTGGGTTAATATACTGGTCTGAACCTTTACTCTGGGTTAATATACTGGTCTGAACCTTTACTCTGGGTTAATATACTGGTCTGAACCTTTACTCTGGGTTAATATACTGGTCTGAACCTTTACTCTGGGTTAATATACTGGTCTGAACCTTTACTCTGGGTTAATATACTGGTCTGAACCTTTACTCTGGGTCAACATCCTGGTCTGAACCTTTACTCTGGGGTCAACATCTTGGTATGAACCTTTACTCTGGGTCATCATCTTGGTATGAACCTTTACTTGGGTCATCATCTTGGTATGAACATTTACTCTGGGTTAATATACTGGTCTGAACCTTTACTCTGGGTCAACATCCTGGTCTGAACCTTTACTCTGGGTTAATATACTGGTCTGAACCTTTACTCTGGGTTAATATACTGGTCTGAACCTTTACTCTGGGTTAATATACTGGTCTGAACCTTTACTCTGGGTTAATATACTGGTCTGAACCTTTACACGGGGTTAATATACTGGTCTGAACCTTTACTCTGGGTTAATATACTGGTCTGAACCTTTACTCTGGGTTAATATACTGGTCTGAACCTTTACTCTGGGTTAATATACTGGTCTGAACCTTTACACGGGGTTAATATACTGGTCTGAACCTTTACTCTGGGTTAATATACTGGTCTGAACCTTTACTCTGGGTTAATATACTGGTCTGAACCTTTACTCTGGGTTAATATACTGGTCTGAACCTTTACTCTGGGTTAATATACTGGTCTGAACCTTTACACGGGGTTAATATACTGGTCTGAACCTTTACTCTGGGTTAATATACTGGTCTGAACCTTTACTCTGGGTTAATATACTGGTCTGAACCTTTACTCTGGGTTAATATACTGGTCTGAACCTTTACTCTGGGTTAATATACTGGTCTGAACCTTTACTCTGGGTTAATATACTGGTCTGAACCTTTACTCTGGGTTAATATACTGGTCTGAACCTTTACTCTGGGTTAATATACTGGTCTGAACCTTTACTCTGGGTTAATATACTGGTCTGAACCTTTACTCTGGGTTACTATACTGGTCTGAACCTTTACTCTGGGTTAATATACTGGTCTGAACCTTTACTCTGGGTTAATATACTGGTCTGAACCTTTACTCTGGGTTATTATACTGGTCTGAACCTTTACTCTGGGTTAATATACTGGTCTGAACCTTTATTCTGGGTCACTATACTATTTCAAACCTTTTTCTGGGCCAAAATAATGGTCTGAACCTTTAGTCTGGGTCATCATCTTGGTATGAACCTTTACTCTGGTTCATCATCTTGGTCTGAACCTTTACTCTGGGTCAACATCCTGGTCTGAACCTTTACTCTGGGTCAACATCCTGGTTTGAACCTTTACTCTGGGTCATCATCTTGGTATGAACCTTTACTCTGGGTCATCATCTTGGTATGAACATTTACTCTGGGTTAATATACTGGTCTGAACCTTTACTCTGGGTTAATATACTGGTCTGAACCTTTACTCTGGGTTAATATACTGGTCTGAACCTTTACTCTGGGTTAATATACTGGTCTGAACCTTTACTCTGGGTTAATATACTGGTCTGAACCTTTACTCTGGGTTAATATACTGGTCTGAACCTTTACTCTGGGTTAATATACTGGTCTGAACCTTTACTCTGGGTCAACATCCTGGTCTGAACCTTTACTCTGGGTTAATATACTGGTCTGAACCTTTACTCTGGGTTAATATACTGGTCTGAACCTTTACTCTGGGTTAATATACTGGTCTGAACCTTTACTCTGGGTTAATATGCTGGTCTGAACCTTTACACGGGGTTAATATACTGGTCTGAACCTTTACTCTGGGTTAATATACTGGTCTGAACCTTTACTCTGGGTTAATATACTGGTCTGAACCTTTACTCTGGGTTAATATACTGGTCTGAACCTTTACTCTGGGTTAATATACTGGTCTGAACCTTTACTCTGGGTTAATATACTGGTCTGAACCTTTACTCTGGGTTAATATGCTGGTCTGAACCTTTACACGGGGTTAATATACTGGTCTGAACCTTTATTCTGGGTCACTATACTATTTCAAACCTTTTTCTGGGCCAAAATAATGGTCTGAACCTTTAGTCTGGGTCATCATCTTGGTATGAACCTTTACTCTGGTTCATCATCTTGGTCTGAACCTTTACTCTGGGTCAACATCCTGGTCTGAACCTTTACTCTGGGTCAACATCCTGGTTTGAACCTTTACTCTGGGTCATCATCTTGGTATGAACCTTTACTCTGGTCATCATCTTGGTATGAACATTTACTCTGGGTTAATATACTGGTCTGAACCTTTACTCTGGGTTAATATACTGGTCTGAACCTTTACTCTGGGTTAATATACTGGTCTGAACCTTTACTCTGGGTTAATATACTGGTCTGAACCTTTACTCTGGGTTAATATACTGGTCTGAACCTTTACTCTGGGTTAATATACTGGTCTGAACCTTTACTCTGGGTTAATATACTGGTCTGAACCTTTACTCTGGGTTAATATACTGGTCTGAACCTTTACTCTGGGTTAATATACTGGTCTGAACCTTTACTCTGGGTTAATATACTGGTCTGAACCTTTACTCTGGGTTAATATACTGGTCTGAACCTTTACACGGGGTTAATATACTGGTCTGAACCTTTACTCTGGGTTAATATACTGGTCTGAACCTTTACTCTGGGTTACTATACTGGTCTGAACCTTTACTCTGGGTTAATATACTGGTCTGAACCTTTACTCTGGGTTGATATACTGGTTGAACCTTTACTCTGGGTTATTATACTGGTCTGAACCTTTACTCTGGGTTAATATACTGGTCTGAACCTTTATTCTGGGTCACTATACTATTTCAAACCTTTTTCTGGGCCAAAATAATGGTCTGAACCTTTAGTCTGGGTCATCATCTTGGTATGAACCTTTACTCTGGTTCATCATCTTGGTCTGAACCTTTACTCTGGGTCAACATCCTGGTCTGAACCTTTACTCTGGGTCAACATCCTGGTATGAACCTTTACTCTGGGTCATCATCTTGGTATGAACCTTTACTCTGGTTCATCATCTTGGTCTGAACCTTTACTCTGGGTCAACATCCTGGTCTGAACCTTTACTCTGGGTCAACATCCTGGTCTGAACCTTTACTCTGGGTCATCATCTTGGTATGAACCTTTACTCTGGGTTAATATACTGGTCTGAACCTTTACTCTGGGTTAATATACTGGTCTGAACCTTTACTCTGGGTTAATATACTGGTCTGAACCTTTACTCTGGGTTAATATACTGGTCTGAACCTTTACTCTGGGTTAATATACTGGTCTGAACCTTTACTCTGGGTTAATATACTGGTCTGAACCTTTACTCTGGGTTAATATTCTGGTCTGAACCTTTACATGGGGTTAATATACTGGTCTGAACCTTTACTCTGGGTTATTATACTTTTCTGAACCTTTACTCTGGGTTAATATACTGGTCTGAACCTTTACTCTGGGTTATTATACTTTTCTGAACCTTTACTCTGGGTTAATATACTGGTCTGAACCTTTACTCTGGGTTAATATACTGGTCTGAACCTTTACTCTGGGTTAATATACTGGTCTGAACCTTTACTCTGGGTTAATATACTGGTCTGAACCTTTACTCTGGGTTAATATACTGGTCTGAACCTTTACTCTGGGTTAATATACTGGTTTGAACCTTTACTCTGGGTTAATATACTGGTCTGAACCTTTACACTGGGTTAATATACTGGTCTGAACCTTTACTCTGGGTTAATATACTGGTCTGAACCTTTACTCTGGGTTAATATACTGGTCTGAACCTTTACTCTGGGTTAATATACTGGTCTGAACCTTTACTCTGGGTTAATATACTGGTCTGAACCTTTACTCTGGGTTAATATACTGGTCTGAACCTTTACTGTGGGTTAATATACTGGTCTGAACCTTTACACGGGTCTGAACCTTTACTCTGGGTTAATATACTGGTCTGAACCTTTACTCTGGGTTAATATACTGGTCTGAACCTTTACACGGGTTAATATACTGGTCTGAACCTTTACTCTGGGTTAATATACTGGTCTGAACCTTTACTCTGGGTTAATATACTGGTCTGAACCTTTACTCTGGGTTAATATACTGGTCTGAACCTTTACTCTGGGTCAACATCCTGGTCTGAACCTTTACTCTGGGTCAACATCTTGGTATGAACCTTTACTCTGGGTCATCATCTTGGTATGAACCTTTACTCTGGGTCATCATCTTGGTATGAACATTTACTCTGGGTTAATATTCTGGTCTGAACCTTTACTCTGGGTCAACATCCTGGTCTGAACCTTTACTCTGGGTTAATATACTGGTCTGAACCTTTACTCTGGGTTAATATACTGGTCTGAACCTTTACTCTGGGTTAATATACTGGTCTGAACCTTTACTCTGGGTTAATATACTGGTCTGAACCTTTACACGGGTTAATATACTGGTCTGAACCTTTACTCTGGGTTAATATACTGGTCTGAACCTTTACTCTGGGTTAATATACTGGTCTGAACCTTTACTCTGGGTTAATATACTGGTCTGAACCTTTACACGGGGTGAATATACTGGTCTGAACCTTTACTCTTGGTTAATATACTGGTCTGAACCTTTACTCTGGGTTAATATACTGGTCTGAACCTTTACTCTGGGTTAATATACTGGTCTGAACCTTTACTCTGGATTAATATACTGGTCTGAACCTTTACTCTGGGTTAATATACTGGTCTGAACCTTTACTCTGGGTTAATATACTGGTCTGAACCTTTACTCTGGGTTAATATACTGGTCTGAACCTTTACTCTGGGTTAATATACTGGTCTGAACCTTTACTCTGGGTTAATATACTGGTCTGAACCTTTACTCTGGGTTAATATACTGGTCTGAACCTTTACTCTGGGTTAATATACTGGTCTGAACCTTTACACGGGTTAATATACTGGTCTGAACCTTTACTCTGGGTTAATATACTGGTCTGAACCTTTACTCTGGGTTACTATACTGGTCTGAACCTTTACTCTGGGTTAATATACTGGTCTGAACCTTTACTCTGGGTTAATATACTGGTCTGAACCTTTACTCTGGGTTATTATACTGGTCTGAACCTTTACTCTGGGTTAATATACTGGTCTGAACCTTTATTCTGGGTCACTATACTATTTCAAACCTTTTTCTGGGCCAAAATAATGGTCTGAACCTTTAGTCTGGGTCATCATCTTGGTATGAACCTTTACTCTGGTTCATCATCTTGGTCTGAACCTTTACTCTGGGTCAACATCCTGGTCTAAACCTTTACTCTGGGTCAACATCCTGGTATGAACCTTTACTCTGGGTCATCATCTTGGTATGAACATTTACTCTGGGTTAATATACTGGTCTGAACCTTTACTCTGGGTTAATATACTGGTCTGAACCTTTACTCTGGGTTAATATACTGGTCTGAACCTTTACTCTGGGTTAATATACTGGTCTGAACCTTTACTCTGGGTTAATATACTGGTCTGAACCTTTACTCTGGGTCAACATCCTGGTCTGAACCTTTACTCTGGGTTAATATACTGGTCTGAACCTTTACTCTGGGTTAATATACTGGTCTGAACCTTTACTCTGGGTCAACATCCTGGTCTGAACCTTTACTCTGGGTCAACATCTTGGTATGAACCTTTACTCTGGGTCATCATCTTGGTATGAACCTTTACTCTGGGTCATCATCTTGGTATGAACATTTACTCTGGGTTAATATACTGGTCTGAACCTTTACTCTGGGTCAACATCCTGGTCTGAACCTTTACTCTGGGTTAATATACTGGTCTGAACCTTTACTCTGGGTTAATATACTGGTCTGAACCTTTACTCTGGGTTAATATACTGGTCTGAACCTTTACTCTGGGTTAATATACTGGTCTGAACCTTTACACGGGGTTAATATACTGGTCTGAACCTTTACTCTGGTTAATATACTGGTCTGAACCTTTACTCTGGGTTAATATACTGGTCTGAACCTTTACTCTGGGTTAATATACTGGTCTGAACCTTTACACGGGGTTAATATACTGGTCTGAACCTTTACTCTGGGTTAATATACTGGTCTGAACCTTTACTCTGGGTTAATATACTGGTCTGAACCTTTACTCTGGGTTAATATACTGGTCTGAACCTTTACTCTGGATTAATATACTGGTCTGAACCTTTACACGGGGTTAATATACTGGTCTGAACCTTTACTCTGGGTTAATATACTGGTCTGAACCTTTACTCTGGGTTAATATACTGGTCTGAACCTTTACTCTGGGTTAATATACTGGTCTGAACCTTTACTCTGGGTTAATATACTGGTCTGAACCTTTACTCTGGGTTAATATACTGGTCTGAACCTTTACTCTGGGTTAATATACTGGTCTGAACCTTTACACGGGGTTAATATACTGGTCTGAACCTTTACTCTGGGTTAATATACTGGTCTGAACCTTTACTCTGGGTTACTATACTGGTCTGAACCTTTACTCTGGGTTAATATACTGGTCTGAACCTTTACTCTGGGTTAATATACTGGTCTGAACCTTTACTCTGGGTTATTATACTGGTCTGAACCTTTACTCTGGGTTAATATACTGGTCTGAACCTTTATTCTGGGTCACTATACTATTTCAAACCTTTTTCTGGGCCAAAATAATGGTCTGAACCTTTAGTCTGGGTCATCATCTTGGTATGAACCTTTACTCTGGTTCATCATCTTGGTCTGAACCTTTACTCTGGGTCAACATCCTGGTCTGAACCTTTACTCTGGGTCAACATCCTGGTTTGAACCTTTACTCTGGGTCATCATCTTGGTATGAACCTTTACTCTGGGTCATCATCTTGGTATGAACATTTACTCTGGGTTAATATACTGGTCTGAACCTTTACTCTGGGTTAATATACTGGTCTGAACCTTTACTCTGGGTTAATATACTGGTCTGAACCTTTACTCTGGGTTAATATACTGGTCTGAACCTTTACTCTGGGTTAATATACTGGTCTGAACCTTTACTCTGGGTTAATATACTGGTCTGAACCTTTACTCTGGGTTAATATACTGGTCTGAACCTTTACTCTGGGTCAACATCCTGGTCTGAACCTTTACTCTGGGTTAATATACTGGTCTGAACCTTTACTCTGGGTTAATATACTGGTCTGAACCTTTACTCTGGGTTAATATACTGGTCTGAACCTTTACTCTGGGTTAATATGCTGGTCTGAACCTTTACACGGGGTTAATATACTGGTCTGAACCTTTACTCTGGGTTAATATACTGGTCTGAACCTTTACACGGGGTTAATATACTGGTCTGAACCTTTACTCTGGGTTAATATACTGGTCTGAACCTTTACTCTGGGTTAATATACTGGTCTGAACCTTTACTCTGGGTTAATATACTGGTCTGAACCTTTACTCTGGGTTAATATGCTGGTCTGAACCTTTACACGGGGTTAATATACTGGTCTGAACCTTTATTCTGGGTCACTATACTATTTCAAACCTTTTTCTGGGCCAAAATAATGGTCTGAACCTTTAGTCTGGGTCATCATCTTGGTATGAACCTTTACTCTGGTTCATCATCTTGGTCTGAACCTTTACTCTGGGTCAACATCCTGGTCTGAACCTTTACTCTGGGTCAACATCCTGGTTTGAACCTTTACTCTGGGTCATCATCTTGGTATGAACCTTTACTCTGGGTCATCATCTTGGTATGAACATTTACTCTGGGTTAATATACTGGTCTGAACCTTTACTCTGGGTTAATATACTGGTCTGAACCTTTACTCTGGGTTAATATACTGGTCTGAACCTTTACTCTGGGTTAATATGCTGGTCTGAACCTTTACACGGGGTTAATATACTGGTCTGAACCTTTACTCTGGGTTAATATACTGGTCTGAACCTTTACTCTGGGTTAATATACTGGTCTGAACCTTTACTCTGGGTTAATATACTGGTCTGAACCTTTACTCTGGGTTAATATACTGGTCTGAACCTTTACTCTGGGTTAATATACTGGTCTGAACCTTTACTCTGGGTTAATATACTGGTCTGAACCTTTACACGGGGTTAATATACTGGTCTGAACCTTTACTCTGGGTTAATATACTGGTCTGAACCTTTACTCTGGGTTACTATACTGGTCTGAACCTTTACTCTGGGTTAATATACTGGTCTGAACCTTTACTCTGGGTTGATATACTGGTCTGAACCTTTACTCTGGGTTATTATACTGGTCTGAACCTTTACTCTGGGTTAATATACTGGTCTGAACCTTTATTCTGGGTCACTATACTATTTCAAACCTTTTTCTGGGCCAAAATAATGGTCTGAACCTTTAGTCTGGGTCATCATCTTGGTATGAACCTTTACTCTGGTTCATCATCTTGGTCTGAACCTTTACTCTGGGTCAACATCCTGGTCTGAACCTTTACTCTGGGTCAACATCCTGGTATGAACCTTTACTCTGGGTCATCATCTTGGTATGAACCTTTACTCTGGGTCATCATCTTGGTATGAACCTTTACTCTGGGTCAACATCCTGGTCTGAACCTTTACTCTGGGTCAACATCCTGGTCTGAACCTTTACTCTGGGTCATCATCTGGTATGAACCTTTACTCTGGGTTAATATACTGGTCTGAACCTTTACTCTGGGTTAATATACTGGTCTGAACCTTTACTCTGGGTTAATATACTGGTCTGAACCTTTACTCTGGGTTAATATACTGGTCTGAACCTTTACTCTGGGTTAATATACTGGTCTGAACCTTTACTCTGGGTTAATATACTGGTCTGAACCTTTACTCTGGGTTAATATTCTGGTCTGAACCTTTACATGGGGTTATATACTGGTCTGAACCTTTACTCTGGGTTATTATACTTTTCTGAACCTTTACTCTGGGTTAATATACTGGTCTGAACCTTTACTCTGGGTTATTATACTTTTCTGAACCTTTACTCTGGGTTAATATACTGGTCTGAACCTTTACTCTGGGTTAATATACTGGTCTGAACCTTTACTCTGGGTTAATATACTGGTCTGAACCTTTACTCTGGGTTAATATACTGGTCTGAACCTTTACTCTGGGTTAATATACTGGTCTGAACCTTTACTCTGGGTTAATATACTGGTTTGAACCTTTACTCTGGGTTAATATACTGGTCTGAACCTTTACTCTGGGTTAATATACTGGTCTGAACCTTTACTCTGGGTTAATATACTGGTCTGAACCTTTACTCTGGGTTAATATACTGGTCTGAACCTTTACTCTGGGTTAATATACTGGTCTGAACCTTTACTCTGGGTTAATATACTGGTCTGAACCTTTACTCTGGGTTAATATACTGGTTTGAACCTTTACTCTGGGTTAATATACTGGTTTGAACCTTTACTCTGGGTTAATATACTGGTCTGAACCTTTACTCTGGGTTAATATACTGGTCTGAACCTTTACTCTGGGTTATTATACTGGTCTGAACCTTTACTCTGGGTTATTATACTGGTCTGAACCTTTATTCTGGGTCACTATACTATTTCAAACCTTTTTCTGGGCCAATATAATGGTCTGAACCTTTTGTCTGGGTCATCATCTTGGTATGAACCTTTACTCTGGTTCATCATCTTGGTCTGAACCTTTACTCTGGGTCAACATCCTGGTCTGAACCTTTACTCTGGGTCAACATCTTGGTATGAACCTTTACTCTGGGTCATCATCTTGGTATGAACCTTTACTCTGGGTCATCATCTTGGTATGAACATTTACTCTGGGTTAATATACTGGTCTGAACCTTTACTCTGGGTTAATATACTGGTCTGAACCTTTACTCTGGGTTAATATACTGGTCTGAACCTTTACTCTGGGTTAATATACTGGTCTGAACCTTTACTCTGGGTTAATATACTGGTCTGAACCTTTACTCTGGGTTAATATACTGGTCTGAACCTTTACTCTGGGTTAATATACTGGTCTGAACCTTTACACTGGGTTAATATACTGGTTTGAACCTTTACTCTGGGTTAATATACTGGTCTGAACCTTTATTCTGGGTCACTATACTATTTCAAACCTTTTTCTGGGCCAAAATAATGGTCTGAACCTTTAGTCTGGGTCATCATCTTGGTATGAACCTTTACTCTGGTTCATCATCTTGGTCTGAACCTTTACTCTGGGTCAACATCCTGGTCTGAACCTTTACTCTGGGTCAACATCCTGGTCTGAACCTTTACTCTGGGTCATCATCTTGGTATGAACCTTTACTCTGGGTTAATATACTGGTCTGAACCTTTACTCTGGGTTAATATACTGGTCTGAACGTTTACTCTGGGTTAATATACTGGTCTGAACCTTTACTCTGGGTTAATATACTGGTCTGAACCTTTACTCTGGGTCAACATCCTGGTCTGAACCTTTACTCTGGGTTAATATACTGGTCTGAACCTTTACTCTGGGTTAATATACTGGTCTGAACCTTTACTCTGGGTTAATATACTGGTCTGAACCTTTACACAGGGTTAATATACTGGTCTGAACATTTACTCTGGGTTAATATACTGGTCTGAACCTTTACTCTGGGTTAATATACTGGTCTGAACCTTTACTCTGGGTTAATATACTGGTCTGAACCTTTACTCTGGGTTAATATACTGGTCTGAACCTTTACTCTGGGTTAATATACTGGTCTGAACCTTTACACGGGGTTAATATACTGGTCTGAACCTTTACTCTGGGTTAATATACTGGTCTGAACCTTTACTCTGGGTTAATATACTGGTCTGAACCTTTACTCTGGGTTAATATACTGGTCTGAACCTTTACTCTGGGTTAATATACTGGTCTGAACCTTTACTCTGGGTTAATATACTGGTCTGAACCTTTACTCTGGGTTAATATACTGGTCTGAACCTTTACTCTGGGTTAATATACTGGTCTGAACCTTTACTCTGGGTTAATATACTGGTCTGAACCTTTACTCTGGGTTAATATACTGGTCTGAACCTTTACTCTGGGTTAATATACTGGTCTGAACCTTTACTCTGGGTTAATATACTGGTCTGAACCTTTACTCTGGGTTAATATACTGGTCTGAACCTTTACTCTGGGTTAATATACTGGTCTGAACCTTTACTCTGGGTTAATATACTGGTCTGAACCTTTACTCTGGGTTAATATACTGGTTTGAACCTTTACTCTGGGTTAATATACTGGTCTGAACCTTTACACTGGGTTAATATACTGGTTTGAACCTTTACTCTGGGTTAATATACTGGTCTGAACCTTTATTCTGGGTTAATATACTGGTCTGAACCTTTACTCTGGGTTATTATACTGGTCTGAACCTTTACTCTGGGTTAATATACTGGTCTGAACCTTTATTCTGGGTCACTATACTATTTCAAACCTTTTTCTGGGCCAATATAATGGTCTGAACCTTTAGTCTGGGTCATCATCTTGGTATGAACCTTTACTCTGGTTCATCATCTTGGTCTGAACCTTTACTCTGGGTCAACATCCTGGTCTGAACCTTTACTCTGGGTCAACATCTTGGTATGAACCTTTACTCTGGGTCATCATCTTGGTATGAACCTTTACTCTGGGTCATCATCTTGGTATGAACATTTACTCTGGGTTAATATACTGGTCTGAACCTTTACTCTGGGTTAATATACTGGTCTGAACCTTTACTCTGGGTTAATATACTGGTCTGAACCTTTACTCTGGGTTAATATACTGGTCTGAACCTTTACTCTGGGTTAATATACTGGTCTGAACCTTTACTCTGGGTTAATATACTGGTCTGAACCTTTACTCTGGGTTAATATACTGGTCTGAACCTTTACTCTGGGTTAATATACTGGTCTGAACCTTTACACTGGGTTAATATACTGGTTTGAACCTTTACTCTGGGTTAATATACTGGTCTGAACCTTAAATATACTGGTCTGAACCTTTATTCTGGGTCACTATACTATTTCAAACCTTTTTCTGGGCCAAAATAATGGTCTGAACCTTTAGTCTGGGTCATCATCTTGGTATGAACCTTTACTCTGGTTCATCATCTTGGTCTGAACCTTTACTCTGGGTCAACATCCTGGTCTGAACCTTTACTCTGGGTCAACATCCTGGTCTGAACCTTTACTCTGGGTCATCATCTTGGTAAACCTTTACTCTGGGTTAATATACTGGTCTGAACCTTTACTCTGGGTTAATATACTGGTCTGAACCTTTACACTGGGTTAATATACTGGTCTGAACCTTTACTCTGGGTTAATATACTGGTCTGAACCTTTACTCTGGGTTAATATACTGGTCTGAACCTTTACTCTGGGTTAATATACTGGTTTGAACCTTTACTCTGGGTTAATATACTGGTCTGAACCTTTACTCTGGGTTAATATACTGGTCTGAACCTTTACTCTGGGTTAATATACTGGTCTGAACCTTTACTCTGGGTTAATATACTGGTCTGAACCTTTACTCTGGGTTAATATACTGGTTTGAACCTTTACTCTGGGTTAATATACTGGTCTGAACCTTTACTCTGGGTTAATATACTGGTCTGAACCTTTACTCTGGGTTAATATACTGGTTTGAACCTTTACTCTGGGTTAATATACTGGTCTGAACCTTTACACTGGGTTAATATACTGGTTTGAACCTTTACTCTGGGTTAATATACTGGTCTGAACCTTTATTCTGGGTTAATATACTGGTCTGAACCTTTACTCTGGGTTATTATACTGGTCTGAACCTTTACTCTGGGTTAATATACTGGTCTGAACCTTTATTCTGGGTCACTATACTATTTCAAACCTTTTTCTGGGCCAATATAATGGTCTGAACCTTTAGTCTGGGTCATCATCTTGGTATGAACCTTTACTCTGGTTCATCATCTTGGTCTGAACCTTTACTCTGGGTCAACATCCTGGTCTGAACCTTTACTCTGGGTCAACATCTTGGTATGAACTTTACTCTGGTCATCATCTTGGTATGAACCTTTACTCTGGGTCATCATCTTGGTATGAACATTTACTCTGGGTTAATATACTGGTCTGAACCTTTACTCTGGGTTAATATACTGGTCTGAACCTTTACTCTGGGTTAATATACTGGTCTGAACCTTTACTCTGGGTTAATATACTGGTCTGAACCTTTACTCTGGGTTAATATACTGGTCTGAACCTTTACTCTGGGTTAATATACTGGTCTGAACCTTTACTCTGGGTTAATATACTGGTCTGAACCTTTACTCTGGGTTAATATACTGGTCTGAACCTTTACACTGGGTTAATATACTGGTTTGAACCTTTACTCTGGGTTAATATACTGGTCTGAACCTTTACTCTGGGTTAATATACTGGTCTGAACCTTTATTCTGGGTCACTATACTATTTCAAACCTTTTTCTGGGCCAAAATAATGGTCTGAACCTTTAGTCTGGGTCATCATCTTGGTATGAACCTTTACTCTGGTTCATCATCTTGGTCTGAACCTTTACTCTGGGTCAACATCCTGGTCTGAACCTTTACTCTGGGTCAACATCCTGGTCTGAACCTTTACTCTGGGTCATCATCTTGGTATGAACCTTTACTCTGGGTTAATATACTGGTCTGAACCTTTACTCTGGGTTAATATACTGGTCTGAACCTTTACTCTGGGTTAATATACTGGTCTGAACCTTTACTCTGGGTTAATATACTGGTCTGAACCTTTACTCTGGGTTAATATACTGGTCTGAACCTTTACTCTGGGTTAATATACTGGTCTGAACCTTTACTCTGGGTTAATATACTGGTCTGAACCTTTACACAGGGTTAATATACTGGTCTGAACATTTACTCTGGGTTAATATACTGGTCTGAACCTTTACTCTGGGTTAATATACTGGTCTGAACCTTTACTCTGGGTTAATATACTGGTCTGAACCTTTACACTGGGTTAATATACTGGTCTGAACCTTTACTCTGGGTTAATATACTGGTCTGAACCTTTACTCTGGGTTAATATACTGGTCTGAACCTTTACTCTGGGTTAATATACTGGTCTGAACCTTTACTCTGGGTCAACATCCTGGTCTGAACCTTTACTCTGGGTTAATATACTGGTCTGAACCTTTACTCTGGGTTAATATACTGGTCTGAACCTTTACTCTGGGTTAATATACTGGTCTGAACCTTTACTCTGGGTTAATATACTGGTCTGAACATTTACTCTGGGTTAATATACTGGTCTGAACCTTTACTCTGGGTTAATATACTGGTCTGAACCTTTACTCTGGGTTAATATACTGGTCTGAACCTTTACACTGGGTTAATATACTGGTCTGAACCTTTACTCTGGGTTAATATACTGGTCTGAACCTTTACTCTGGGTTAATATACTGGTCTGAACCTTTACTCTGGGTTAATATACTGGTCTGAACCTTTAATCTGGGTTAATATGCTGGTCTGAACCTTTACACGGGGTTAATATACTGGTCTGAACCTTTACTCTGGGTTAATATTCTGGTCTGAACCTTTACATGGGGTTAATATACTGGTCTGAACCTTTACTCTGGGTTATTATACTTGTCTGAACCTTTACTCTGGGTTAATATACTGGTCTGAACCTTTACTCTGGGTTATTATACTTTTCTGAACCTTTACTCTGGGTTAATATACTGGTCTGAACCTTTACTCTGGGTTAATATACTGGTCTGAACCTTTACTCTGGGTTAATATACTGGTCTGAACCTTTACTCTGGGTTAATATACTGGTCTGAACCTTTACTCTGGGTTAATATACTGGTCTGAACCTTTACTCTGGGTTAATATACTGGTTTGAACCTTTACTCTGGGTTAATATACTGGTCTGAACCTTTACACTGGGTTAATATACTGGTCTGAACCTTTACTCTGGGTTAATATACTGGTCTGAACCTTTACTCTGGGTTAATATACTGGTCTGAACCTTTACTCTGGGTTAATATGCTGGTTTGAACCTTTACTCTGGGTTAATATACTGGTTGAACCTTTACTCTGGGTTAATATACTGGTCTGAACCTTTACTCTGGGTTAATATACTGGTCTGAACCTTTACTCTGGGTTAATATACTGGTCTGAACCTTTACACGGGTTAATATACTGGTCTGAACCTTTACTCTGGGTTAATATACTGGTCTGAACCTTTACTCTGGGTTAATATACTGGTCTGAACCTTTACTCTGGGTTAATATACTGGTCTGAACCTTTAATCTGGGTTAATATGCTGGTCTGAACCTTTACACGGGGTTAATATACTGGTCTGAACCTTTACTCTGGGTTAATATTCTGGTCTGAACCTTTACATGGGGTTAATATACTGGTCTGAACCTTTACTCTGGGTTATTATACTTTTCTGAACCTTTACTCTGGGTTAATATACTGGTCTGAACCTTTACTCTGGGTTATTATACTTTTCTGAACCTTTACTCTGGGTTAATATACTGGTCTGAACCTTTACTCTGGGTTAATATACTGGTCTGAACCTTTACTCTGGGTTAATATACTGGTTTGAACCTTTACTCTGGGTTAATATACTGGTCTGAACCTTTACACTGGGTTAATATACTGGTCTGAACCTTTACTCTGGGTTAATATACTGGTCTGAACCTTTACTCTGGGTTAATATACTGGTCTGAACCTTTACTCTGGGTTAATATACTGGTCTGAACCTTTACTCTGGGTTAATATACTGGTCTGAACCTTTACTCTGGGTTAATATGCTGGTTTGAACCTTTACTCTGGGTTAATATACGGGTTTGAACCTTTACTCTGGGTTAATATACTGGTCTGAACCTTTACTCTGGGTTAATATACTGGTCTGAACCTTTACTCTGGGTTATTATACTGGTCTGAACCTTTACTCTGGGTTAATATACTGGTCTGAACCTTTATTCTGGGTCACTATACTATTTCAAACCTTTTTCTGGGCCAATATAATGGTCTGAACCTTTAGTCTGGGTCATCATCTTGGTATGAACCTTTACTCTGGTTCATCATCTTGGTCTGAACCTTTACTCTGGGTCAACATCCTGGTCTGAACCTTTTCTCTGGGTCAACATCTTGGTATGAACCTTTACTCTGGGTCATCATCTTGGTATGAACCTTTACTCTGGGTCATCATCTTGGTATGAACATTTACTCTGGGTTAATATACTGGTCTGAACCTTTACTCTGGGTTAATATACTGGTCTGAACCTTTACTCTGGGTTAATATACTGGTCTGAACCTTTACTCTGGGTTAATATACTGGTCTGAACCTTTACTCTGGGTTAATATACTGGTCTGAACCTTTACTCTGGGTTAATATACTGGTCTGAACCTTTACTCTGGGTTAATATACTGGTCTGAACCTTTACTCTGGGTTAATATACTGGTCTGAACCTTTACACTGGGTTAATATACTGGTTTGAACCTTTACTCTGGGTTAATATACTGGTCTGAACCTTTATTCTGGGTCACTATACTATTTCAAACCTTTTTCTGGGCCAAAATAATGGTCTGAAACTTTAGTCTGGGTCATCATCTTGGTATGAACCTTTACTCTGGTTCATCATCTTGGTCTGAACCTTTAGTCTGGGTCATCATCTTGGTATGAACCTTTACTCTGGTTCATCATCTTGGTCTGAACCTTTACTCTGGGTCAACATCCTGGTCTGAACCTTTACTCTGGGTCAACATCCTGGTCTGAACCTTTACTCTGGGTCATCATCTTGGTATGAACCTTTACTCTGGGTTAATATACTGGTCTGAACCTTTACTCTGGGTTAATATACTGGTCTGAACCTTTACTCTGGGTCAACATCCTGGTCTGAACCTTTACTCTGGGTCTGAACCTTTACTCTGGGTTAATATACTGGTCTGAACCTTTACTCTGGGTTAATATACTGGTCTGAACCTTGAACATTTACTCTGGGTTAATATACTGGTCTGAACCTTTACTCTGGGTTAATATACTGGTCTGAACCTTTACTCTGGGTTAATATACTGGTCTGAACCTTTACTCTGGGTTAATATACTGGTCTGAACCTTTACTCTGGGTTAATATACTGGTCTGAACCTTTACTCTGGGTTAATATACTGGTCTGAACCTTTACTCTGGGTTAATATACTGGTCTGAACCTTTACACGGGGTTAATATACTGGTCTGAACCTTTTAATATACTGGTCTGAACCTTTACTCTGGGTTAATATACTGGTCTGAACCTTTACTCTGGGTTAATATACTGGTCTGAACCTTTACTCTGGGTTAATATACTGGTCTGAACCTTTACTCTGGGTTAATATACTGGTATGAACATTTACTCTGGGTTAATATACTGGTCTGAACCTTTACTCTGGGTTAATATACTGGTCTGAACCTTTACTCTGGGTTAATATACTGGTCTGAACCTTTACTCTGGGTTAATATACTGGTCTGAACCTTTACTCTGGGTTAATATACTGGTCTGAACCTTTACTCTGGGTTAATATACTGGTCTGAACCTTTACTCTGGGTTAATATACTGGTCTGAACCTTTACTCTGGGTCAACATCCTGGTCTGAACCTTTACTCTGGGTTAATATACTGGGCTGAACCTTTACTCTGGGTTAATATACTGGTCTGAACCTTTACTCTGGGTTAATATACTGGTCTGAACCTTTACACGGGGTTAATATACTGGTCTGAACCTTTACTCTGGGTTAATATACTGGTCTGAACCTTTACTCTGGGTTAATATACTGGTCTGAACCTTTACTCTGGGTTAATATGCTGGTCTGAACCTTTACACGGGGTTAATATACTGGTCTGAACCTTTACTCTGGGTAAATATACTGGTCTGAACCTTTACACGGGGTTAATATACTGGTCTGAACCTTTACTCTGGGTTAATATACTGGTCTGAACCTTTACTCTGGGTTAATATACTGGTCTGAACCTTTAATCTGGGTTAATATACTTGTCTGAAACTTTACACGGGGTTAATATACTGGTCTGAACCTTTACTCTGGGTTAATATACTGGTCTGAACCTTTACTCTGGGTTAATATACTGGTCTGAACCTTTACTCTGGGTTAATATACTGGTCTGAACCTTTACTCTGGGTTAATATACTGGTCTGAACCTTTACACTGGGTTAATATACTGGTTTGAACCTTTACTCTGGGTTAATATACTGGTCTGAACCTTTAATCTGGGTTAATATACTGGTCTGAACCTTTACTCTGGGTTATTATACTGGTCTGAACCTTTACTCTGGGTTAATATACTGGTCTGAACCTTTATTCTGGGTCACTATACTATTTCAAACCTTTTTCTGGGCCAATATAATGGTCTGAACCTTTAGTCTGGGTCATCATCTTGGTATGAACCTTTACTCTGGTTCATCATCTTGGTCTGAACCTTTACTCTGGGTCAACATCCTGGTCTGAACCTTTACTCTGGGTCAACATCCTGGTCTGAACCTTTACTCTGGGTCAACATCTTGGTATGAACCTTTACTCTGGGTCATCATCTTGGTATGAACCTTTACTCTGGGTCATCATCTTGGTATGAACATTTACTCTGGGTTAATATACTGGTCTGAACCTTTACTCTGGGTTAATATACTGGTCTGAACCTTTACTCTGGGTTAATATACTGGTCTGAACCTTTACTCTGGGTTAATATACTGGTCTGAACCTTTACTCTGGGTTAATATACTGGTCTGAACCTTTACTCTGGGTTAATATACTGGTCTGAACCTTTACTCTGGGTTAATATACTGGTCTGAACCTTTACTCTGGGTTAATATACTGGTCTGAACCTTTACACGGGGTTAATATACTGGTCTGAACCTTTACTCTGGGTTAATATACTGGTCTGAACCTTTACTCTGGGTTAATATACTGGTCTGAACCTTTACTCTGGGTTAATATACTAGTCTGAACCTTTACACGGGGTTAATATACTGGTCTGAACCTTTACTCTGGGTTAATATACTGGTCTGAACCTTTACACGGGGTTAATATACTGGTCTGAACCTTTACTCTGGGTTAATATACTGGTCTGAACCTTTACTCTGGGTTAATATACTGGTCTGAACCTTTACACAGGGTTAATATACTGGTCTGAACCTTTACTCTGGGTTAATATACTGGTCTGAACCTTTACTCTGGGTTAATATACTGGTCTGAACCTTTAATCTGGGTTAATATACTGGTCTGAACCTTTACACTGGGTTAATGTACTGGTCTGAACCTTTACTCTGGGTTAATATACTGGTCTGAACCTTTACTCTGGGTTAATATACTGGTCTGAACCTTTACTCTGGGTTAATATACTGGTCTGAACCTTTACTCTGGGTTAATATACTGGTCTGAACCTTTACACTGGGTTAATATACTGGTTTGAACCTTTACTCTGGGTTAATATACTGGTCTGAACCTTTAATCTGGGTTAATATACTGGTCTGAACCTTTACTCTGGGTTATTATACTGGTCTGAACCTTTACTCTGGGTTAATATACTGGTCTGAACCTTTATTCTGGGTCACTATACTATTTCAAACCTTTTTCTGGGCCAATATAATGGTCTGAACCTTTAGTCTGGGTCATCATCTTGGTATGAACCTTTACTCTGGTTCATCATCTTGGTCTGAACCTTTACTCTGGGTCAACATCCTGGTCTGAACCTTTACTCTGGGTCAACATCCTGGTCTGAACCTTTACTCGGGTCAACATCTTGGTATGAACCTTTACTCTGGGTCATCATCTTGGTATGAACCTTTACTCTGGGTCATCATCTTGGTATGAACATTTACTCTGGGTTAATATACTGGTCTGAACCTTTACTCTGGGTTAATATACTGGTCTGAACCTTTACTCTGGGTTAATATACTGGTCTGAACCCTTACTCTGGGTTAATATACTGGTCTGAACCTTTACTCTGGGTTAATATACTGGTCTGAACCTTTACTCTGGGTTAATATACTGGTCTGAACCTTTACTCTGGGTTAATATACTGGTCTGAACCTTTACTCTGGGTCAACATCCTGGTCTGAACCTTTACTCTGGGTTAATATACTGGTCTGAACCTTTACTCTGGGTTAATATACTGGTCTGAACCTTTACTCTGGGTTAATATACTGGTCTGAACCTTTACACGGGGTTAATATACTGGTCTGAACCTTTACTCTGGGTTAATATACTGGTCTGAACCTTTACTCTGGGTTAATATACTGGTCTGAACCTTTACTCTGGGTTAATATGCTGGTCTGAACCTTTGCACGGGGTTAATATACTGGTCTGAACCTTTACTCTGGGTTAATATACTGGTCTGAACCTTTACTCTGGGTTAATATACTGGTCTGAACCTTTAATCTGGGTTAATATACTGGTCTGAACCTTTACACGGGGTTAATATACTGGTCTGAACCTTTACACTGGGTTAATATACTGGTCTGAACCTTTACTCTGGGTTAATATACTGGTCTGAACCTTTAATCTGGGTTAATATACTGGTCTGAACCTTTACACGGGGTTAATATACTGTTCTGAACCTTTACTCTGGGTTAATATACTGGTCTGAACCTTTACTCTGGGTTAATATACTGGTCTGAACCTTTACTCTGGGTTAATATACTGGTCTGAACCTTTACTCTGGGTTAATATACTGGTCTGAACCTTTACTCTGGGTTAATATACTGGTCTGAACCTTTACTCTGGGTTATTATACTGGTCTGAACCTTTACTCTGGGTTAATATACTGGTCTGAACCTTTATTCTGGGTTAATATACTGGTATGAACCTTTATTCTGGGTCACTATACTATTTCAAACCTTTTTCTGGGCCAATATAATGGTCTGAACCTTTACTCTGGGTCATCATCTTGGTATGAACCTTTACTCTGGTTCATCATCTTGGTCTGAACCTTTACTCTGGGTCAACATCCTGGTCTGAACCTTTACTCTGGGTCAACATCCTGGTCTGAACCTTTACTCTGGGTCAACATCCTGGTCTGAACCTTTACACAGGGTCAACATCTTGGTATGAACCTTTACTATGGGTCATCATCTTGGTATGAACATTTACTCTGGGTTAATATACTGGTCTGAACCTTTACTCTGGGTTAATATACTGGTATGAACGTTTACTCTGGGTCAGTATACTTGTATGAACCTTTACTCTGGGTCAGTATACTTGTATGAACCTTTACTCTGGGTCAGTATACTTGTATGAACCTTTACTCTGGGTCAGTATACTTGTATGAACCTTTACTCTGGGTTTATATACTGGTCTGAACCTTTACTCTTGGTCAGTATACTTGTATGAACCTTTACTCTGGGTTTATATACTGGTCTGAACCTTTACTCTGGGTCAGTATACTTGTATGAACCTTTACTCTGGGTCAGTATACTTGTCTGA
Source organism: Oncorhynchus keta (assembly GCF_023373465.1). Classification (NCBI taxonomy): domain Eukaryota; kingdom Metazoa; phylum Chordata; class Actinopteri; order Salmoniformes; family Salmonidae; genus Oncorhynchus; species Oncorhynchus keta. Next base: position 80,701,668 of record NC_068422.1, read on the forward strand.
ACCTTTACTCTGGGTCAACATCCTGGTCTGAACCTTTACTCTGGGTCAACATCCTGGTCTGAACCTTTACTCTGGGTCAACATCCTGGTCTGAACCTTTACTCTGGGTCAGTATACTGGTCTGAACCTTTACTCTGGGTCAGTACACTGGTCTGAACCTTTACTCTAGGTCAATGTACTGGATGAATTACGGGCCTTTCTCTGGTCAGGGATGATCAACTCATCATGATGGAGTCTCTCCACACAACCTTCCTGTCCAGGTCATCAATTAGAAACTATTATACTCAACGACTTGATTGGTGTAGTGTTAGCTAGCTACATAGTTGTCTTTGCTGTCTTCGTAGCCAAGATAATTGTGTAGTTTAGAGTGTGTAGTCTTAGAGTGATTATCTTAATTTACCGAGGTTAGCTAGCCAGCTATTTGTCGTCCTTAACGTAGGAGACACTGCTAGCTAGCTAACAGCTAACAGCTAGCCAGCTATTTGTCGTCCTAACGTAGGAGACACTGCTGGCTAGCTAACAGCTAACAGCTAGCCAGCTATTTGTCGTCCTTAACGTAGGAGACACTGCTAGCTAACTAACAGCTAACAGCTACCCAGCTATTTGTCGTCCTTAACGTAGGAGACACTGCTAGCTAGCTAACAGCTAACAGCTAGCCAACGTCTACCGAATATAACTTCTGCACTCAACAACCCGGTCGCATTCCGCTTCGCTCCACAGGTAGTATCACATTTTCATTTCATTTCATTACAGCACAACGGTTTGATTTGCTTGATCGTAGCTAGCTACATAGCTAGCTACATAGCCGTCTTTGTATCAAAGATAATTGTGTAGTCTAGAGCGATTTTCTAGGTTAGCTAGCCAGCTATTGTCGTTATTTTAACGCAACGTAACGTAATCAACACTGCTAGCTAGCCAGCTAGCCCCCGAATAGTAGCACTGTAGAAACTATTACACTCAACGGAACGACTTGATTAGTGTAGTGTCAACAACGCAGCCACTGCCAGCTAGCCTACTTCAGCAGTACTGTATCATTTTAATCATTTTAGTCAATAAGATTCTTGCTACGTAAGCTTAACTTTCTGAACATTCGAGATGTGTAGTCCACTTGTCATTCCAATCTCCTTGCATTAGCGTAGCCTCTTCTGTAGCCTGTCAACTATGTGTCTGTCTATCCCTGTTCTCTCCTCTCTGCACAGACCACACAAACGCTCCACACCGCGTGGCCGCGGCCACCCTAATCTGGTGGTCCCAGCGCGTACGACCCACGTGGAGTTCCAGGTCTCCGGTAGCCTCTGGAACTGCCGATCTGCGGCCAACAAGGCAGAGTTCATCTCAGCCTATGCCTCCCTCCAGTCCCTCGACTTCTTGGCACTGACGGAAACATGGATCACCACAGATAACACTGCTACTCCTACTGCTCTCTCCTCGTCCGCCCACGTGTTCTCGCACACCCCGAGAGCTTCTGGTCAGCGGGGTGGTGGCACCGGGATCCTCATCTCTCCCAAGTGGTCATTCTCTCTTTCTCCCCTTACCCATCTGTCTATCGCCTCCTTTGAATTCCATGCTGTCACAGTTACCAGCCCTTTCAAGCTTAACATCCTTATCATTTATCGCCCTCCAGGTTCCCTTGGAGAGTTCATCAATGAGCTTGATGCCTTGATAAGCTCCTTTCCTGAGGACGGCTCACCTCTCACAGTTCTGGGCGACTTTAACTTCCCCACGTCTACCTTTGACTCATTCCTCTCTGCCTCCTTCTTTCCACTCCTCTCCTCTTTTGACCTCACCCTCTCACCTTCCCCCTACTCACAAGGCAGGCAATACGCTTGACCTCATCTTTACTAGATGCTGTTCTTCCACTAACCTCATTGCAACTCCCCTCCAAGTCTCCGACCACTACCTTGTATCCTTTTCCCTCTCGCTCTCATCCAACACTTCCCACACTGCCCCTACTCGGATGGTATCGCGCCGTCCCAACCTTCGCTCTCTCTCCCCCGCTACTCTCTCCTCTTCCATCCTATCATCTCTTCCCTCTGCTCAAACCTTCTCCAACCTATCTCCTGATTCTGCCTCCTCAACCCTCTTCTCCTCCCTTTCTGCATCCTTTGACTCTCTATGTCCCCTATCCTCCAGGCCGGCTCGGTCCTCCCCTCCCGCTCCGTGGCTCGACGACTCATTGCGAGCTCACAGAACAGGGCTCCGGGCAGCCGAGCGGAAATGGAGGAAAACTCGCCTCCCTGCGGACCTGGCATCCTTTCACTCCCTCCTCTCTACATTTTCCTCCTCTGTCTCTGCTGCTAAAGCCACTTTCTACCACTCTAAATTCCAAGCATCTGCCTCTAACCCTAGGAAGCTCTTTGCCACCTTCTCCTCCCTCCTGAATACTCCTCCCCCTCCCCCCTCCTCCCTCTCTGCAGATGACTTCGTCAACCATTTTGAAAAGAAGGTCGACGACATCCGATCCTCGTTTGCTAAGTCAAACGACACCGCTGGTTCTGCTCACACTGCCCTACCCTGTGCTCTGACCTCTTTCTCCCCTCTCTCTCCAGATGAAATCTCGCGTCTTGTGACGGCTGGCCGCCCAACAACCTGCCCGCTTGACCCTATCCCCTCCTCTCTTCTCCAGACCATTTCCGGAGACCTTCTCCCTTACCTCACCTCGCTCATCAACTCATCCCTGACCGCTGGCTACGTCCCTTCCGTCTTCAAGAGAGCGAGAGTTGCACCCCTTCTGAAAAAACCTACACTCGATCCCTCCGATGTCAATAACTACAGACCAGTATCCCTTCTCTCTTTTCTCTCCAAAACTCTTGAGCGTGCCGTCCTTGGCCAGCTCTACCGCTATCTCTCTCAGAATGACCTTCTTGATCCAAATCAGTCAGGTTTCAAGACTAGTCATTCAACTGAGACTGCTCTTCTCTGCATCACGGAGGCGCTCCGCACTGCTAAAGCTAACTCTCTCTCCTCTGCTCTCATCCTTCTAGACCTATCGGCTGCCTTCGATACTGTGAACCATCAGATCCTCCTCTCCACCCTCTCCGAGTTGGGCATCTCCGGCGCGGCCCACGCTTGGATTGCGTCCTACCTGACAGGTCGCTCCTACCAGGTGGCGTGGCGAGAATCTGTCTCCTCACCACGCGCTCTCACCACTGGTGTCCCCCAGGGCTCTGTTCTAGGCCCTCTCTTATTCTCGCTATACACCAAGTCACTTGGCTCTGTCATAACCTCACATGGTCTCTCCTATCATTGCTATGCAGACGACACACAATTAATCTTCTCCTTTCCCCCTTCTGATGACCAGGTGGCGAATCGCACTACCACTGAGGAAGTACAGTTCCCGCTCAGCCCAGTCAAAACTGTTCGCTGCTCTGGCCCCCCAATGGTGGAACAAACTCCCTCACGACGCCAGGATTGCGGAGTCAATCACCACCTTCCGGAGACACCTGAAACCCCACCTCTTTAAGGAATACCTAGGATAGGATAAGTAATCCTTCTCACCCCCCCTAAAAAGATTTAGATGCACTATTGTAAAGTGGCTGTTCCACTGGATGTCATAAGGTGAATGCACCAATTTGTAAGTCGCTCTGGATAAGAGCGTCTGCTAAATGACTTAAATGTAAATGTAATGTAAATGTAAATCAATGAGACAAGGTAGAATAATCTTTGTGGAAGAAAAGATAGTTTCAGGAAGAAAGATGGAGGGGTAACAAGACAAAGATGCATCAGTGATATAAATAAATATACTGAGAGAGATGGTAGAGAGATACAAGGAAGAGCTATGCTGTTGCTATAGCACCACAAGTCGATTAACGACAACATCACTAGCTAGCTACACATAGGCCTACAAGACCCCCAAATGATCCTCCTGTTCCCATTCATGTATTCCCGACGCTGACTGTATCAATAAAACATGATGTATCAGAGAGGAACCGTGTCTGTCTGTCTTCTCATTACCAGAGAGGGGCAAATGGATCCTGTAAGGGAAAGGTGGCTGCTGTCTTTACTTTCACCTTACCAGGGCTGAGAGAAAGTGGACAGAGAGAGAGAGAGGGTGAGGTAGAGATGAGGGCGGGAGGAGTGGAAAGCAAAATATAGGGGGAGAGAGGGGGAGTCAGAGAGAAAGAGAGAGTGAGCAGCAAATGCTGCCAAGCCCACCAGATGAAAGTTACTGCACCTGTCAAACAAACTGTTGGAGCTGTGATAAATTAATGATCAAATGGTATGGTGAGGAGTACAGTGGCACTGCCGAGTCCTGTAAGCACCACAACCTGAGCTTCACAGAGAGACAGAGAGAGAGGGAGGGAACGGGAAAAGAGAAAATGATGAAGAAAAAGATGAGGGGAGAGGAAGGAAGAGACAAAGAGATGCAGCTGACATCAGAACATCTCCTGGTGTAGCTGAGAAGAGAGAGAGAGAGAGAGAGAGAGAGAGAGAGAGAGAGAGAGAGAGAGAGAGAGAGAGAGAGAGAGAGAGAGAGAGAGAGAGAGAGAGAGAGAGAGAGAGAGAGAGAGAGAGGAAAAGAGGGTAGACAGAGAGAAAGAAGGAGAGAGAGAGAGAGAGAGAGAGAGAGAGAGAGAGAAAGACAGAGAGAAAGAAGGAGACAGAGAGAGAGAGAGAGAAGAAAGAGGGGAGACAGAGAGAGAGAGAGAAAGAAAGAGGGTGACAGAGAGCGAGAGAGAGAGAGAGAGAGAGAGAGAGAGAGAGAGGGGAGGGAGGGAAATACAGACAGAGAGACACACTACACTGGGCCCCAGACCAGCAGCCTGAAGTATACAGCCTGAAGCCACCCACCCACGCACATACAAACACGCACAATTTTAACTATCGTCAGTTCCCTCTGCGCAAGCACACACAAAACACACACATACACACAGGCTGGGGCCAGGCCGGGCCAAACACACTGACAGAGTGTGAAGGAAGGACCATCCCGACAACTCATGCCTATAGGTCACATTGGATACTGTACTAAAGGCATGTTAATTCTGATATAAGGACATAACTGTTATTCAAATAAAAAGGAATATCTGCCTATATCTGCCTGTGTGTACGTCTGTGTTTGTCATTAAATCTACTGTTGAATGTGCCACAGTGCCCTCTGGTCTGGGATTGGTTCGTCTTAGAAGAAACAACATGGGGTTTTTCCGTTTGTAAACAGCGTGCGATGTGGATTTTGAGAGTTCAGAGAGGGAAGTTGGCTTCCCTTCATTTTGATGTGTCTTTCTTCTCTGGCACATTTCCATCCCTATTATGTAGTACAGGCAGCATGACAGAACACCTCAGCTCATCTCAAATGCAGTTATCCAGCTAACTACCAGTCTTCCTCTCCTCTTCCCTTCCTCTTCTCATCCCTTTGAAAGAACAGAGGGAAATTAAAATCATGAGCCTGAATTATGGATCCAATGACAAGATGGCTTTTGAGGCTTATTCTCTCTCTCTCTCTCTCTCTCTCTCTCTCTCTCTCTCTCTCTCTCTCTCTCTCTCTCTCTCTCTCTCTCTCTCTCTCTCTCTCTCTCTCTCTCCTTCCTAAACAAAGTTACAGAGGATTTGCCTGCTAGGCTGCTAACATATTCCTTATAGACAACGAGAGAGAGAGACTGAGATAGATGGAGAAGAAAAAAAGTTTCAAATGACGTTAACACACAGTTTGCTAAAACTGACAAGGGACTCAATTAAGGCTGGCTGTCAAAGCAGGAGTGATATTTTATTAAGTGGCAGTGGAGCACCGATCGACGGGTACATCAAGCGACACATCTGTAGAGTAGCGGGTGAGGAGCGCCAGCCGGGTAAGAGGGACACGTGTTGACACTATCAGGAACCATCAGTCAAAATTCACTTCATCACAACCCCTGAGAAATTAAGCATGAGTCTGATATTAGGATGCTAATGTCATTTTCTATGCACACCATCACTGTGGGATGAAAGCTATTCCCACTCCTTAAAAAAGAGGGAAAAAATAAGAAAATCAAGAATGTTTTTTGATTTTGATATAATTCTGTGTACTATTACATTATACCAAATCATTCTACCAAACCAGAACAGGTCATAGAAAACAATCACAAAATAAAATAAACATAAAATAATGAATGTGAATGTCTGATGAAATAGACCCTGGTGTAACTCCATGTACATGTAAAGTATAGAAAACATACATGTAGACTTGATATTCAGGTATACCATGTAGACTTGATATTCAGGTATACCAGTGTAGACTTGATATTCAGGTATACCAGTGTAGACTTGATATTCAGGTCTACCATGTAGACTTGATATTCAGGCATACCATGTAGACTTGATATTCAGGTATACCATGTAGACTTGATATTCAGGCATACCATGTAAACTTTATATTCAGGTATACCATGTAGACTTGATATTCAGGTATACCATGTAGACTTGATATTCAGGCATACCATGTAGACTTTATATTCAGGTATACCATGTAGACTTGATATTCAGGTATACCATGTAGACTTGATATTCAGGTATACCAGTGTAGACTTGATATTCAGGTATACCAGTGTAGACTTGATATTCAGGTCTACCATGTAGACTTGATATTCAGGTATACCATGTAGACGTGATATTCAGGTATACCATGTAGACTTGATATTCAGGTATACCAGTGTAGACTTGATATTCAGGTCTACCATGTAGACTTGATATTCAGGCATACCATGTAGACTTGATATTCAGGCATACCATGTAGACTTGATATTCAGGTATACCATGTAGACTTGATATTCAGGTATACCATGTATACTTGATATTCAGATATACCATGTAGACTTGATATTCAGGTATACCATGAACACTTGATATTCAGGCATACCATGTAGACTTGATATTCAGGTATACCAGTGTAGACTTGATATTCAGGTATACCATGTAGACTTGATATTCAGGCATACCATGTAGACTTGATATTCAGGTATACCATGTAGACTTGATATTCAGGTATACCATGTAGACTTGATATTCAGGTATACCATGTAGACTTGATATTCAGGCATACCATGTAGACTTGATATTCAGGCATACCATGTAGACTTGATATTCAGGTATACTATGTAGACTTGATATTCAGGTATACCATGTAGACTTGATATTCAGATATACCATGTAGACTTGATATTCAGGTATACCATGTAGACTTGATATTCAGGTATTCAGATATACCATGTAGACTTGATATTCAGGTATTCAGATATACCATGTAGACTTGATATTCAGGTATACCATGTAGACTTGATATTCAGGTATTCAGGTATACCATGTAGACTTGATATTCACAGAAAACCATGTAGACTTGATATTCAGGTATACGATGTCGACTTGATATTCAGGTATACCATGTAGACTTGACATTCAGGTATACCATGTAGACTTGATATTCAGGTATACCATGTAGACTTGATATTCAGGTCTACCATGTAGACTTGATATTCAGGTATACCATGTAGACTTGATATTCAGGTATACCATGTAGACTTGATATTCAGGTATACCAGTGTAGACTTGATATTCAGGTATACCATGTAGACTTGATATTCAGGTCTACCATGTAGACTTGATATTCAGGTATACCATGTAGACTTGATATTCAGGTATTCAGATATACCATGTAGACTTGATATTCAGGTATTCAGATATACCATGTAGACTTGATATTCAGGTATACCATGTAGACTTGATATTCAGGTATACCATGTAGACTTGATATTCAGGTATACCAGTGTAGACTTGATATTCAGGTATACCATGTAGACTTGATATTCAGGCATACCATGTAGACTTGATATTCAGGTATACCATGTAGACTTGATATTCAGGTATACCATGTAGACTTGATATTCAGGTATACCATGTAGACTTGATATTCAGGCATACCATGTAGACTTGATATTCAGGCATACCATGTAGACTTGATATTCAGGTATACTATGTAGACTTGATATTCAGGTATACCATGTAGACTTGATATTCAGATATACCATGTAGACTTGATATTCAGGTATACCATGTAGACTAGATATTCAGGTATTCAGATATACCATGTAGACTTGATATTCAGGTATTCAGATATACCATGTAGACTTGATATTCAGGTATACCATGTAGACTTGATATTCAGGTATTCAGGTATACCATGTAGACTTGATATTCACGGAAAACCATGTAGACTTGATATTCAGGTATACCATGTCGACTTGATATTCAGGTATACCATGTAGACTTGACATTCAGGTATACCATGTAGACTTGATATTCAGGTATACCATGTAGACTTGATATTCAGGTCTACCATGTAGACTTGATATTCAGGTATACCATGTAGACTTGATATTCAGGTATACCATGTAGACTTGATATTCAGGTATACCAGTATAGACTTGATATTCAGGTATACCATGTAGACTTGATATTCAGGTCTATGTAGACTTGATATTCAGGTATTCAGATATACCATGTAGACTTGATATTCAGGTATACCATGTAGACTTGATATTCAGGTTTCAGGTATACCATGTAGACTTGATATTCAGGTCTACCATGTAGACTTGATATTCAGGTATTCAGATATACCATGTAGACTTGATATTCAGGTATACCATGTAGACTTGATATTCAGGTATTCAGGTATACCATGTAGACTTGATATTCACGGAAACCATGTAGACTTGATATTCAGGTATACCATGTCGACTTGATATTCAGGTATACCATGTAGACTTGACATTCAGGTATACCATGTAGACTTGATATTCAGGTATACCATGTAGACTTGATATTCAGGTCTACCATGTAGACTTGATATTCAGGTATACCATGTAGACTTGATATTCAGGTATACCATGTAGACTTGATATTCAGGTATACCAGTGTAGACTTGATATTCAGGTATACCATGTAGACTTGATATTCAGGTCTACCATGTAGACTTGATATTCAGGTATACCATGTAGACTTGATATTCAGGTAATCAGATATACCATGTAGACTTGATATTCAGGTATTCAGATATACCATGTAGACTTGATATTCAGGTATACCATGTAGACTTGATATTCAGGTATACCATGTAGACTTGATATTCAGGTATACCAGTGTAGACTTGATATTCAGGTATACCATGTAGACTTGATATTCAGGCATACCATGTAGACTTGATATTCAGGTATACCATGTAGACTTGATATTCAGGTATACCATGTAGACTTGATATTCAGGTATAACATGTAGACTTGATATTCAGGCATACCATGTAGACTTGATATTCAGGCATACCATGTAGACTTGATATTCAGGTATACTATGTAGACTTGATATTCAGGTATACCATGTAGACTTGATATTCAGATATACCATGTAGACTTGATATTCAGGTATACCATGTAGACTAGATATTCAGGTATTCAGATATACCATGTAGACTTGATATTCAGGTATTCAGATATACCATGTAGACTTGAAATTCAGGTATACCATGTAGACTTGATATTCAGGTATTCAGGTATACCATGTAGACTTGATATTCACGGAAAACCATGTAGACTTGATATTCAGGTATACCATGTCGACTTGATATTCAGGTATACCATGTAGACTTGACATTCAGGTATACCATGTAGACTTGATATTCAGGTATACCATGTAGACTTGATATTCAGGTCTACCATGTAGACTTGATATTCAGGTATACCATGTAGACTTGATATTCAGGTATACCATGTAGACTTGATATTCATGTATACCAGTGTAGACTTGATATTCAGGTATACCATGTAGACTTGATATTCAGGTCTACCATGTAGACTTGATATTCAGGTATTCAGATATACCATGTAGACTTGATATTCAGGTATTCAGATATACCATGTAGACTTGATATTCAGGTATACCATGTAGACTTGATATTCAGGTATTCAGGTATACCATGTAGACTTGATATTCAGGTATTCAGATATACCATGTAGACTTGATATTCAGGTATTCAGATATACCATGTAGACTTGATATTCAGGTATACCATGTAGACTTGATATTCAGGTATTCAGATATACCATGTAGACTTGATATTCAGGTATTCAGATATACCATGTAGACTTGATATTCAGGTATACCATGTAGACTTGATATTCAGGTATTCAGGTATACCATGTAGACTTGATATTCAGGCATTCAGATATACCATGTAGACTTGATATTCACGGAAACCATGTAGACTTGATATTCAGGTATACCATGTAGACTTGATATTCAGGTATACCATGTAGACTTGACATTCAGGTATACCATGGGGACTTGATATTCAGATGTACCATGTAGACTTGATATTCAGGTATACCATGAACACTTGATATTCAGGTATACCATGAAGACTTGACATTCAGGTATACCATGTAGACTTGATATTCAGGTATACCATGTAAACTTGATATTCAGGTATACCATGTAGACTTGACATTCAGGTATACCATGGGGACTTGATATTCAGATGTACCATGTAGACTTGATATTCAGGTATACCATGTAGACTTGACATTCAGGTATACCATGTAGACTTGATATTCAGGTATACCATGTAGACTTGATATTCAGGTATACCATGTAGACTTGATATTCAGGTATACCATGTAGACTTGATATTCAGGTATACCATGAAGACTTGATATTCAGGTATACCATGTAGACTTGACATTCAGGTATACCATGTAGACTTGATATTCAGGTATACCATGTAAACTTGATATTCAGGTATACCATGTAGACTTGATATTCAGGCATACCATGTAGACTTTATATTCAGGTATACCATGTAGACTTGATATTCAGGCATACCATGTAGACTTGATATTCAGGTATACCATGTAGACTTGATATTCAGGTATACCATGTAGACTTGATATTCAGGTCTACCATGAAGACTTGATATTCAAGCATACCATGTAGACTTGATATTCAGGATTACCATGTAGACTTGATATTCAGGTATACCATGTAGACTTGATATTCAGGTATACCATGTATACTTGATATTCAGATATACCATGTAGACTTGATATTCAGGTATACCATGAACACTTGATATTCAGGCATACCATGTAGACTTGATATTCAGGTATACCAGTGTAGACTTGATATTCAGGTATACCATGTAGACTTGATATTCAGGCATACCATGTAGACTTGATATTCAGGTATACCATGTAGACTTGATATTCAGGTATACCATGTAGACTTGATATTCAGGTATACCATGTAGACTTGATATTCAGGTATACCATGTAGACGTGATATTCAGGTATACCATGTAGACTTGATATTCAGGTATACCAGTGTAGACTTGATATTCAGGTCTACCATGTAGACTTGATATTCAGGCATACCATGTAGACTTGATATTCAGGCATACCATGTAGACTTGATATTCAGGTATACCATGTAGACTTGATATTCAGGTATACCATGTATACTTGATATTCAGATATACCATGTAGACTTGATATTCAGGTATACCATGAACACTTGATATTCAGGTATACCATGTCGACTTGATATTCAGGTATACCATGTAGACTTGACATTCAGGTATACCATGTAGACTTGATATTCAGATATACCATGTAGACTTGATATTCAGGTATACCATGAACACTTGATATTCAGGTATACCATGTAGACTTGACATTCAGGTATACCATGTAGACTTGATATTCATGTATACCATGTAAACTTGATATTCAGGTATACCATGTAGACTTGATATTCAGGTATACCATGTAGACTTGATATTCAGGTATACCATGTAGACTTGATATTCAGGTTTACCATGTAGACTTGACATTCAGGTATACCATGTAGACTTGATATTCAGTTATACCATGTAAACTTGATATTCAGGTATACCATGTAGACTTGATATTCAGGTATACCATGTAGACTTGATATTCAGATATACCATGTAGACTTGATATTCAGGCATACCATGTAGACTTGATATTCAGGTATACCATGTAGACTTGATATTCAGGTATGCCATGTAGACTTGATATTCAGATATACCATGTAGACCTGATATTCAGATATACCAGTGTAGACTTGATATTCAGATATACCATGTAGACTTGATATGCAGATATACCATGTAGACTTGATATTCAGGTATACCAGTGTAGACTTGATATTCAGGTATACCAGTGTAGACTTGATATTCAGGTATACCAGTGTAGACTTGATATTCAGGTATACCATGTAGACTTGATATTCAGGTATACCATGTATACTTGATATTCAGGTATACCAGTGTAGACTTGATATTCAGGTATACCATGTAGACTTGATATTCAGGCATACCATGTAGACTTTATATTCAGGTATACCATGTAGACTTGATATTCAGGTATACCATGTAGACTTGATATTCAGGTATACCATGTAGACTTGATATTCAGGTATACCATGAAGACTTGATATTCAGGTATACCATGTAGACTTGACATTCAGGTATACCATGTAGACTTGATATTCAGGTATACCATGTAAACTTGATATTCAGGTATACCATGTAGACTTGATATTCAGGTATACCATGTAGACGTGATATTCAGGTATACCATGTAGACTTGATATTCAGGTATACCAGTGTAGACTTGATATTCAGGTCTACCATGTAGACTTGATATTCAAGCATACCATGTAGACTTGATATTCAGGCATACCATGTAGACTTGATATTCAGGTATACCATGTAGACTTGATATTCAGGTATACCATGTATACTTGATATTCAGATATACCATGTAGACTTGATATTCAGGTATACCATGAACACTTGATATTCAGGCATACCATGTAGACTTGATATTCAGGTATACCAGTGTAGACTTGATATTCAGGTATACCATGTAGACTTGATATTCAGGCATACCATGTAGACTTGATATTCAGGTATACCATGTAGACTTGATATTCAGGTATACCATGTAGACTTGATATTCAGGTATACCATGTAGACTTGATATTCAGGTATACCATGTAGACGTGATATTCAGGTATACCATGTAGACTTGATATTCAGGTATACCAGTGTAGACTTGATATTCAGGTCTACCATGTAGACTTGATATTCAGGCATACCATGTAGACTTGATATTCAGGCATACCATGTAGACTTGATATTCAGGTATACCATGTAGACTTGATATTCAGGTATACCATGTATACTTGATATTCAGATATACCATGTAGACTTGATATTCAGGTATACCATGAACACTTGATATTCAGGTATACCATGTCAACTTGATATTCAGGTATACCATGTAGACTTGACATTCAGGTATACCATGTAGACTTGATATTCAGATATACCATGTAGACTTGATATTCAGGTATACCATGAACACTTGATATTCAGGTATACCATGTAGACTTGACATTCAGGTATACCATGTAGACTTGATATTCATGTATACCATGTAAACTTGATATTCAGGTATACCATGTAGACTTGATATTCAGGTATACCATGTAGACTTGATATTCAGGTATACCATGTAGACTTGATATTCAGGTTTACCATGTAGACTTGACATTCAGGTATACCATGTAGACTTGATATTCAGTTATACCATGTAAACTTGATATTCAGGTATACCATGTAGACTTGATATTCAGGTATACCATGTAGACTTGATATTCAGATATACCATGTAGACTTGATATTCAGGCATACCATGTAGACTTGATATTCAGGTATACCATGTAGACTTGATATTCAGGTATGCCATGTAGACTTGATATTCAGATATACCATGTAGACCTGATATTCAGATATACCAGTGTAGACTTGATATTCAGATATACCATGTAGACTTGATATGCAGATATACCATGTAGACTTGATATTCAGGTATACCAGTGTAGACTTGATATTCAGGTATACCAGTGTAGACTTGATATTCAGGTATACCAGTGTAGACTTGATATTCAGGTATACCATGTAGACTTGATATTCAGGTATACCATGTATACTTGATATTCAGGTATACCAGTGTAGACTTGATATTCAGGTATACCAGTGTAGGCTTGATAAGGCGACAAGGGGAGGAGAGGGGAGCAGACATTATGTTTTTAATTGTGTGTGTGCTGACAGAGTTCTGACACTGCTGTCTGTCTGTCTGTCTGTCTGTCTGTCTGTCTGGCTGGCTGGCTGGCTGGCTGGCTGGCTGGCTGGCTGGCTGTCTGGTTGCCTGCCTGCCTGTCGGTCTGTCTGTCCTACAGTACCTAGTTCACTGAGGCTCTGGTACATGCTGCCTGCTGACTTTGAAGGTTAGGAGAAAGGATAGAGGAGAGAGAGATGGTGTGTGTGTGTGTGTGTGTGTGTGTGTGTGTGTGTGTGTGTGTGTGTGTGTGTGTGTGTGTGTGTGTGTGTGTGTGTGTGTGTGTGTGTGTGTGTGTGTGTGTGTGTGTGTGTGTGTGTGTGTGTGTGTGTCACACTCCTGCTCTGTATGAATATCTGAGACTAGAGCTTGTCGCTGAGAGGAGGCCAAGGCACAGACCCAGGTTCAGTTTGGGTAGGGAGGATGGGTTGGAGGCAGGTGGATGAGATGAGTCCTGTGTGTAGAGTTGTGTGTGTAGAGCACTATGTGAAGTGCTCTGCGTCAAAGAAAGGCCTCCCAAGGGCCTGACGCTTCCACACAGAGCCCTCTCTGCTTCTCCCCTCTAACCTGCACCACAATCACTATATCTCCATGGTTACAGTATGGGATATCTACCAATTCCTAAGTCTCTCTATTCTTGCTTATAAAAACCTCAAAACAAGGTCTGTGAAAAACTAGAAGCTCACTTTCTGTTCCACCCAAAGTTTCAACCATCAGAAAAAAACACTGATATTTCTGAAAGGAAAACAACTGCCTTCAGATGTTGTTTCCAATAGAGGTCAGGCATCATGTTAGAACCGTCTTGAAACATTAATTCTGTTGTCTCTCTCGTAATTGAGGTTGCACTTGGATGATACAACAGGCCAAGGAAATAGTAGGTTATACAGAGAACACACCCTGTCAGTAGCCCAGCAGCAGTCCAGAGTCAGTGTGTGTTTCTGGGTTTCTTCATGCTCTGCGGAGCTGACATTTGGCAGGACATGTAGTCAGAGTCTGACCATACATAGTCTGTTTTATCTAGAACAAAAGGCTATTCCACAGCACAAAAGGCCAGGTTCAAAGGGAATGCAGGCGTCAGGGGTACAGGCCCAGATACATGAAACAATCAGTGTAAACTTGTCAGAAGATAGAGGAGCGAGATGCACCTCCAATACTTCTGCCTATGCACCACTGTGTAGGCACGTGTCTACTCATCCACACAGGGTTCATCTGTTTCTTTCTTTGATTACAGTATGTTTCATACATTATCATAGTGGATATTCTGTTATCGTACTCTGGCCTGCAATGGCTCTGATAAGAGGGCCTTGATGCACCTACAACACTTTGGCTTACCTGTGCTGTAGGCAGTGAAGTATGAACTATCCATACAGGGACCATACAGCATCAAACACACAGTAGGATTAGGTCTATGTCAGCTGGCTTCTCTCCTTCATCATACTATGTTTCATACATTATCATATGTACTGAATGTGGAGTTAGGATTGCACACAGCCAGCCATAGCCCTATCACTCTCCTCTTCATCTGTGTGTGTGTGCCCACAGAGGGAACTGACGACAGTTGTGATTGGGTGAAATCTGCAGCCCCATCTCAGTGACAGCTGGTAGAGACACGCTGACAGATCAGAGCCTCAACCACTGTTATAACGAAGCTAGAGTACACACACTGAGGGACACGTACAAATGAGTCTGGAGATCTCTCTCTCTTAATTATTTCCCTCTTCCCCTCTCTCTTTATCCTCACTTCTCTCACTCTTCCCTTCTCTCTCTCTCTCTCTCTCTCTCTCTCTCTCTCTCTCTCTCACTCTCTCTCCCTCTCCCCCCCCTCTCTCTCTCTCTCTCTCTCTCTCTCTCTCTCTCTCTCTCTCACTCTCTCTCCTCTCTCTCCTCTCTCCCCCTCTCTCTCTCTCTCTCTCTCTCTCTCTCTCTCTCTCTCTCTCTCTCACTCTCTCTCCTCTCTCTCCCTCTCTCCCCCTCTCTCTCTCTCTCTCTCTCTCTCTCTCTCTCTCTCTCTCTCTCTCTCTCTCTCTCTCCCCCCTCTCTCTCTCTCTCTCTCTCTCTCCCTCTCTCCCCCTCTCTCTCCCTCTCCTGTTCTTCCTCTCTCTCTGGACTCAGATATGACAGTTATTTTTGACAGATAGATCTGTGGGTGCTCATGCCTCCATATTAAAGTAGCTGCTAGTGCAGGTGAGGCTGAGGCTTTCAGCACTCTGCTGGCTGGCTGGGTTGGAAGTGGACTCCTGCTTTCCTGTGTACTCCCACTGAACTTGATTAGTTATTATTTGGAGAGTGACATTTACATTCAGTTACCCAATGTGGCTTGAGTGCATCATTTGATGGGAAAGCTGTCAGTTTGAGTGTGTATAAATTCTCATACGGTGTTTTAAGTAGCGATGATATTTCCACATAGGCTTCATTTCAATATTAGTTTTGTATCCATGTAATTTCTCTTATGATGATTATGTTACTGAATATTAATGGAACTTAGTAGGTATAGTACATTATACACAACTACTGAATTAGTTTACTGTATCCTCTGTATAAGGAGAAAATAAGTATTTTAAATGCATTTTACCTCATAAGTTTCCTCACGTCGAAAGTAAAGAATAACGACGTTCAACAATGTGAATGAGGGAATGTTATGTCTGAATGTGTGTGTGTATTTACAGTGTGTGTTCAGTTGTCGAGGCAGTGTGTTGGCCTTTACCTCAGGGCTGTTCTGGCCTCTCCTAAAGCCTTAGTCTGGTCAGCCTCAGGACATAATGTACTGTTAGGCTTTTTGGAACTCACCATACTCCTCTACCTAGATGAACTGAAACTTTTCCTCATCTCTTTGGTCCCCCTCTCCTCCTGCAACATAAGCCCAATCTGCTTCATACTTCTGTCTGTGTCGTTCACCAGAGCAGGACGATGTGTGTGTACCAGGGGTGATGGTCCTGTACCCCAGGTACCTCTAGCATCCAGTCCCCCTGAGCCACCACACAGTGATGGAGCTGATGAATTATAGAAGACAAGGCCTGTGTGAGTTAGGAGGAGATCACTGAACACTGAGGCTACACTTCTACAATACAGCCCTGCCTCAGGGAGACATACTCACAGACAGAGCCACACTGACTAAAGTACAAAAATACATATGCAGCCAGGAGGACATTGTGCTCTGACAAAGAGTGTTATGTTTTATTGCAAGAGTTTATTGAAGTATGCTTCAAAATGTGCTTGGTTGTGGTCAGTAGCACACACAGGACCCAGTATGTGTACTACATGAATCAATATTCTGTGATCAGAAGGGATTGAATATGTAAGACCCAATGGAGATCCAGTGGCATCCAATTTAGACTCTGAGATACTTTGGTATCCACTTGTTTCAGACATGACACGGTAGTTGTATTTAGGTGGTAAGAATAGAACAGTATCTTAAACCACTTCCTCCCTCAGTTGATGTTGTTGGGGTAGATGTGTTAATGTTGGAATTAAACAACCAGGATCATTTGGCGACGCAAATAAAACAAATCCTACGAGTGCCTCCGGCTTGCGGTCCGACCCCATCTTAAAGTTCTGATTTTCTGCAGCTCAGCCTCATCACCGGCAGTTGCCGAGAACACAAACACGTGTGTTTCTGCGCATTTGTGTGTTTGTGTACATGTGTGAGTATGTGTATCCAAAACCCAGCATCAGTGGTAAACAAGCTTAATCAGCCTTGTTTCACCCCGGTTGGTTCCACTGACAGTTTATTTCAACAACCAGAGAGTAGGATGGAGAGAGGTGCGGTTAGAGAGGTGGGGTTAGAGAGGCGGGGTTAGAGAGGTGGGGTTAGAGAGGTGGGGTTAGAGAGGCGGGGTTGGAGAGGCGGGGTTAGAGAGGCAGGGTTAGAGAGGCGGGGTTAGAGAGGCGGGGTTAGAGAGGTGGGGTTAGAGAGGTGGGGTTAGAGAGGTGGGGTTAAAGAGGAGGGGTTAGAGAGGCAGGGTTAGAGAGGCGGGGTTAGAGAGGTGGGGTTAGAGAGGTGGGGTTAGAGAGGCGGGGTTAGAGAGGCGGGGTTAGAGAGGTGGGGTTAAAGAGGCGGGGTAGAGAGGCGGGGTTAGAGAGGCGGGGTTAGAGAGGTGGGGTTAGAGAGGCGGGGTTAGAGAGGCGGGGTTAGAGAGGTGGGGTTAGAGAGGCGAGGTTAGAGAGGCGGGGTTAGAGAGGCGGGGTTAGAGAGGCGGGGTTAGAGAGGTGGGGTTAGAGAGGCGAGGTTAGAGAGGCGGGGTTAGAGAGGTGGGGTTAGAGAGGCGGGGTTAGAGAGGCAGGGTTAGAGAGGCGGGGTTAGAGAGGTGGGGTTAAAGAGGCGGGGTTAGAGAGGCGGGGTTAGAGAGGCGGGGTTAGAGAGGCGGGGTTAGAGAGGCGGGGTTAAAGAGGCGGGGTTAGAGAGGCGGGGTTAGAGAGGCGGGGTTAGAGAGGTGGGGTTAGAGAGGCGGGGGTTAGAGAGGCGGGGTTAGAGAGGCGTTAGGCGGGTGGGGTTAGAGAGGCGGGGTTAGAGAGGCGGGGGTTAGAGAGGCGGGGTTAAAGAGGCAGGGTTAGAGAGGCGGGGGTTAGAGAGGCGGGGTTAGAGAGGCGGGGTTAGAGAGGCGAGGTTAGAGAGGCGGGGTTAGAGAGGTGGGGTTAGAGAGGCGAGGTTAGAGAGGCGGGGTTAGAGAGGCGGGGTTAGAGAGGCAGGGTTAGAGAGGCGGGGTTAGAGAGGCGGGGTTAGAGAGGCGGGGTTAGAGAGGTGGGGTTAAAGAGGCGGGGTTAGAGAGACGCCTTGCCCGGGTTAGCCTAGCCCGCTAGCCCAGGCTATAAGTAGAAAACTGATTGTGGGGAGGAAAAACAAATAGTTAGGCAGTGATGTCACCTAGCTTAACAGTTCTAATTGGATACACATATATTTGTGGAGAGGAACTTAACGGGGCCTTAAATGATGCATTAATCAAACGGGTCTTAATATGAAGTGACAGGGAGCCGGCAATCTGGCAGCCATCTGGAAGACAGACTTGTCAGTCACAGAGAGGTGAGAAAGAGGGATGGATGAACTCTGGGTTAACCCAGAGAGAGAGAAAGAGAGGGAGGGAGAGCAACAGAGAGGGGAGAGAGAGAGAGAGAGAGAGAGAGAGAACATTGCTTCAGAAGGATAGAGAACATTGCTACAGATGGACAGAAAATTAAATGGCCATAGCTAGAGCTAAATATATCTCCAAAGATACAATCAAATGTGACGCCTGCTAACTGAGTTAGAGACATGACCATTTGACAGTTATATAGCATCTGATCCTAGTCAGAGTCATGAACTCAGTCACAGCAACTGCCACACACACTACAACAGCCACAAGCACACACACATACACTACACATTCCACAAACACTGGCACAAACATTCAACAAACTCTCATACACAGACACACACACTTCACACATTCCCTATGATAAGTCTGATTCCTCTGACGGCCTTGTGAACTATGATGAGCTGTTTCTTCTTCTCCTCCCTTCATTACACAATATCAAGACACATTGGGTGAGTTTACACCAAAACACACTGTTTGTAGCTCTTTCAAATGGTGTATGGTAACAAAACAATACAACAAGGCTAAACCAATCATGCAGACGTCATCAGCAGATGCTGCTCCGTTGTGGTGCAGACAAGGCAGATGCAGTCATGAGGCGAACAAGAAGAAAGCTGACAAGACGTGTGATACACACTTCCACCAGCTCAATGCTACACTTTGATTCCCTATCTCTCTAGCGATAGTGGGGGGATTTTACTTCATCTTGCCTGTACTTTACAACATTACTTTTAAAACCCAAGTCTGATTCCTCCATTGTTCTCTCTTGGTAAGTTATGTATGACAAATGCCCGGGGCCAAATCACCATCAAAGCGTCTGATGGCAGGAACATGACGTCTCTAAGCTTCTTAGGGATGACAGATGTCACTTTTGAAGTGAGCACAGGGATGAAAGTGGCGTTGGAAATGACTGGCGTCGTGCGGGCAGCTGCATTACTCCAGACGAGGACCCAGTAGGCTGCCATCGTCAGGTGTCATCAGTGCTCCGGAGGTATAATGGGGGCAGACTGGCAGGACAGGAGCTCTCCACTGGCCGTCTGGGTGTCTGAGTGTCTGTCTGCGTACCCACCTGGTGCCCTCCCTCCTCCAGAAATCATGCAGGCACCCTCACCTCGCCTGCCAATCCCCAACCAATCCAGCTACCAATCCTCCTTTATTAGGGAGGGAAGCCAATCACCAACCAATCCAGCTACCAATCCTCCTTTATTAGGGAGGGAAGCCAATCAACAACCAATCCAGTTACCAATCCTCCTTTATTAGGGAGGGAAGCCAATCAACAACCAATCCAGTTACCAATCCTCCTTTATTAGGGAGGGAAGCCAATGCCCAACCAATCCACTTACGAATCCTCCTTTATTAGGGAGGGAAGCCAATCCCCAACCAATCCAGTTACCAATCCTCCTTTATTAGGAAGGGAAGCCAATCCCCAACCAATCCAGTTACCAATCCTCCTTTATTAGGGAGGGAAGCCAATGCCCAACCAATCCAGTTACCAATCCTCCTTTATTAGGGAGGGAAGCCAATCACCAACCAATCCAGCTACTAATCCTCCTTTCTTAGGGAGGGAAGCCAATCACCAATCAATCCAGCTACCAATCCTCCTTTATTAGGGAGGGAAGCCAATCAACAACCTATCCAGTTACCAATCCTCCTTTATTAGGGAGGGAAGCCAATCAACAACCTATCCAGTTACCAATCCTCCTTTATTAGGGAGGGAAGCCAATCACCAACCAATCCAGCTACTAATCCTCCTTTCTTAGGGAGGGAAGCCAATCACAAATCAATCCAGCTACCAATCTTCCTTTATTAGGGAGGGAAGCCAATCCCCAACCAATCCAGTTACCAATCCTCCTTTATTAGGGAGTGAAGCCAATGCCCAACCAATCCAGTTACCAATCCTCCTTTATTAGGGAGGGAAGCCAATCCCCAACCAATCCAGTTACCAATCCTCCTTTATTAGGGAGGGAAGCCAATCAACAACCAATCCAGTTACCAATCCTCCTTTATTAGGGAGGGAAGCCAATCAACAACCTATCCAGTTACCAATCCTCCTTTATTAGGGAGGGAAGCCAATCAACAACCAATCCAGTTACCAATCCTCCTTTATTAGGGAGGGAAGCCAATCAACAACCTATCCAGTTACCAATCCTCCTTTATTAGGGAGGGAAGCCAATCAACAACCAATCCAGTTACCAATCCTCCTTTATCAGGGAGGGAAGCCAATCACCAAACAATCCAGCTACCAATCCTCCTTTATTAGGGAGGGAAGCCAATCACCAACCAATCCAGTTGGATAGCATTTCTCTCCAGCGTCACCAAGGCTACTAACTACCAACCAACCACCAGCTTCCCACATAGTGCTGTCCCCGACAAAAAAAAAAACTTGGTCAATCAAGAGTCGTCTGTTGGTCAAATTGATGAAATGTGTATTTTCCCATATATAGACACACCGTATGTTTGATTAAAATCAACTATACGTTGTCTACTGTGCTTGTCTGATGCTTTAGGCACTGCAATTAAAAATGAAGACACATAAATGACTAAAGAGGGAGCCAGAGATAAATATAACCAGAAGAAAAAACCCTGTTCCCCACCCTGCTCCTCCCGCTGCCCGCTGCTGCTGGCCTTCACAGCCGTTACGCTCCTGTTGCCGGTTATAGGTTACACCAATGGTCGGCAACCTTTTCCATTTGGAGTGCCAAGTTATCATACCACTTCTACTGATCTGCGTGCCAGTTATGATTTCCATATGCACATTTTCATGGAACAATTTAATTTATAATATCTCAAAATCACCGTCAGGTGGTTAATCAAGATCCTATCTAAATGAAAATGATACAAATCTTAAATGGAATGAAATAAACCAAAACTTTTTGCTCACAAGTGTAGCCTAGGTTGTGCGCTCTGCAAACAATGTGTCCACTGTTACAATGACAACAGTAAGACTGTAATAATAATGTATTGAATGCACAGAAATGACTGTAACAAACATTGTAATTGGTTTGATGCTTGGTTGGTGGGTTAGGTTGGGTGGTTGGTTGGCTTGTTTGATGGTTGGTGGGGTGGTCGGTTGGTTGGTTGGCAATAGGCCTGACTCCATTTAGTAAACTGGTCGATTGTTTGGTTGATAGGCTGGGAATGAACAGTAAATATACTACTGGTGATACTGGTGTGTCATACCGCAGCCTCCGCAATGTATTAGTCCACTCAGAAAGAGGAATCAGACAGTGTAATATTTGCCATTGCTCAACTAAAAAAAAAAATCTCAGTCGACAGCCATCAACCAAACAATCGATCAGTCGACTAAATTTGGTCAGGCCTATTGCCTAATCAACTAAAAAATCCTAATCCAGTCAAACCAACCAACTACCCATCCTAATCCAAGACCACCAACCAAGCATCAAACCAACCAACTACCCATCCTAATCCAAACCAATCAAAACCAACCAACTACCCATCCTAATCCAAGCCAAGCCACCAACCAAGCATCAAACCAACCAACCACCCAATCTAATACAAGCCAAGCCACCATAAACCAACCAACCACCCATCCTAATCCAAGCCAAACCACCAACCAAGCATCAAACCAACCAACTACCCAAATCCAAGCCAAGCCACCAACCAAGCATCAAACCAACCAACCCCATCCTAATCCAAGCCATCAAACCAACCAACTACCCATCCTAATCCAAGCCAAGCCACCAACCAAGCATCAAACCAACCATACCCTAAATCCAAGCCAAGCCACCAACCAAGCATCAAACCAACCAACCACCCAATCTAATACAAGCAGCCACCAACCAAGCATCAAACCAACCAACCACCCATCCTAATCCAAGCCACCAACCAAGCATCAAACCAACCAACCACCCATCCTAATCCAAGCCAAGCCACCAACCAAGCATCAAACCAACCAACCACCCATCCTAATCCAAGCCAAGCCACCAACCAAACATCAAACCAACCAACCACCCAATCTAATACAAGCCCAAGCCACCAACCAAGCATCAAACCAACCAACCACCCATCCTAATCCAAGCCAAGCCACCAACCAAGCATCAAACCAACCAACCACCCATCCTAATCCAAGCCAAGCCACCAACCAAGCATCAAACCAACCAACCACCCAATCTAATACAAGCCAAGCCACCAACCAAGCATCAAACCAACCAACCACCCAACCTAATCCAAGCCAAGCCACCAACCAAGCATCAAACCAACCAACCACCCATCCTAATCCAAGCCAAGCCACCAACCAAGCATCAAACCAACCAACCACCCAATCTAATACAAGCCAAGCATCAAACCAACCAACCACCCAACCTAATCCCAAGCATCAAACCAACCAACCACCCATCCTAATCCAAGCCAAGCCACCAACCAAGCATCAAACCAACCAACCACCCAATCTAATACAAGCCAAGCCACCAACCAAGCATCAAACCAACCAACCACCCAACCTAATCCAAGCCAAGCCACCAACCAAGCATCAAACCAACCAACCACCCATCCTAATCCAAGCCAAGCCACCAACCAAGCATCAAACCAACCAACCACCCATCCTAATCCAAGCCAAGCCACCAAAGCATCAAACAAGCATCAAACCAACCAACCACCCATCCTAATACAAGCCAAGCCACCAACCAAGCAAACCAACCAACCACCCAATCAAACCAACCAACCAAGCATCAAACCAACCAACCACCCATCCTAATCCAAGCCAAGCCACCAACCAAGCATCAAACCAACCAACCACCCATCCTAATCCAAGCCAAGCCACCAACCAAGCATCAAACCAACCAACCACCCAATCTAATACAAGCCAAGCCACCAACCAAGCATCAAACCAACCAACCACCCAACCTAATCCAAGCCAAGCCACCAACCAAGCATCAAACCAACCAACCACCCATCCTAATCCAAGCCAAGCCACCAACCAAGCATCCAAGCATCAAACCAACCAACCACCCAACCTAATCCAAGCCAAGCCACCATCAAACCAACCAACCACCCATCCTAATCCAAGCCAAGCCACCAACCAAGCATCAAACCAACCAACCACCCAATCTAATACAAGCCAAGCCACCAACCAAGCATCAAACCAACCAACCACCCAACCTAATCCAAGCCAAGCCACCAACCAAGCATCAAACCAACCAACCACCCATCCTAATCCAAGCCAAGCCACCAACCAAGCATCAAACCAACCAACTACCCATCCTAATCCAAGCCAAGCCACCAACCAAGCATCAAACCAACCAACCACCCATCCTAATCCAAGCCAAGCCACCAACCAAGCATCAAACCAACCAACCACCCATCCTAATCCAAGCCAAGCCACCAACCAAACATCAAACCAACCAACCACCCAATCTAATACAAGCCAAGCCACCAACCAAGCATCAAACCAACCAACCACCCATCCTAATCAAGCCACCAACCAAGCATCAAACCAACCAACCACCCATCCTAATCAAAAGCCACCAACCAAGCATCAAACCAACCAACCACCCAATCTAATACATCCACCAACCAAGCATCAAACCAACCAACCACCCAACCTAATCCAAGCCAAGCCACCAACCAAGCATCAAACCAACCAACCACCCATCCTAATCCAAGCCAAGCCACCAACCAAGCATCAAACCAACCAACCACCCAATCTAATACAAGCCAAGCCACCAACCAAGCATCAAACCAACCAACCACCCAACCTAATCCAAGCCAAGCCACCAACCAAGCATCAAACCAACCAACCACCCAACCTAATCCAAGCCAAGCCACCAACCAACCATCAAATCAACCAACCACCCAACCTAATCCAAGCCAAGCCACCAACCAAGCATCAAACCAAACAACCAACCATCAAACCAACCAACCCAGCACCATTCCATTACTGTTCCACCTCAATTAGAATAGGGACAGGATCCTTTTCTCCATTCTTCAGGTTGCTCTACCTGCCAGTGGGTTTGTAGTTGTATCTATAGAGAGAATAGCTCATCTAAGAGAACCAGAGGCCTGGAATCAAAGAGGCCACTGGCTGTTTCTCTTCCTCTAGTGTGTCTACCCAGGATTCACCTGGTTACTGTAGCTTCCCGAGTGTGATGGTCGTGAAGGAGCAGAGAGTGGGAGAGGCCTCGTGGTAAACAAGTCAAAGTAATACAACTTTCAGAAAGAAGGCAGTTGGCAGTGAAACCAAAACAATCTCTTAACTCAGGCTCACAGCTTCTCCCCTTCCCTCCACTGTTCCTGTCTTTATTGTCTCTTCATATGTCACCACAGTCTACATCTTCTACTTTACTCAGGACTTCAAGACGCTGTCTTTATTTTGCTGAGACATAAATTATTCAGTACAGTGTGTCTTCTTAGTACCTGCACATTCATTGTCTCTCTCCCATCTATCTGCTCTTCTGAAGGGGGCTGCCGCTTTCAGACAGAGTTTGCAAAAGGTAACATAGTTACTTCAGCATCGACAACCACTTTCTTAGTAGGGAGGCTCTTGTCAAGTACACATATTTGTTCCTGAGCAAGGAAATATATAAAAAAAGTGACTACTAAAAAAGTATATCTGAATATAACATGGTAACCAACAAGCTCGACTGCTGCTAGTAAAACAACTTCTGCTGCTAGCTCGGCTAAAAATAATGACAACACATCGTCTCTAGCTAGGCACGCTGTATAGTCTGTGCGTGTGTGTGTATGTGTGCGTGGCTGTGTGTGTGTATGTGTGCGTGTGTGCCTATGTGTGAGTGAAGAGCCCAGGGAGGCTGGCTATGTAAATAGCCATATGAGACTGCATAGCATTACTGTCCAGACAGTGAAGAGGTGACCTGATCCCAATTAATCCCAGAATCCCAGGAAGAACTGTCACATCCCATCTACATCAACAGCTGTCTCTTTAACACATACACACACTTGCACATGATTACACATATACACCTATACACCTATACACACACACACACACACACACACACACACACACACACACACACACACACACATACATACATACATACAGACACACACTTAAGTGTGTGCACACCTCACACGCGTACTGGCACACACACACACACACACGCACGCACGCACGCACGCGCACACGCACGCACGCACGCACGCACGCACGCACGCACACACACACACACACACACACACACACACACACACACACACTCTCTTATTTAGGCACAATTACACACACTGGCCTGGACACACACTCTCTGTCTCTCTCTGTAACCCCCCTCTGTTTTATTCAAACACAGGTCTGTTCTGACAAGTGTCCTCCTGGTCACCACCACTCCCTCCCCACCTGTCCCCTGGTTTCTGCCCCCAGAGGTCTGTGACAGTGTGAGGGAGAGAGTGGACTTCCAGGGAGGATGGGGACTGACAGCATCCCCAGATGCCATTTACCGCCATGTTCTTTATACTATTCTTTTCATAATAGGTCACAATATACGAGAGTTAAATCAGATTACACTATAATGGACTGTGTTACAAACAGGGCTGAATTTCCACCAAAGAACTTCATGAACTGGTATTGCCTCTGTCACATAGGTAAGTATGCTATATATTGCTATATCTCGCTAATTCCTTATACTACTACAAGTGTCTTTCATTTCCTGCGAGTCCTCTTCTCAGAGGCTTAGCAATGACAGTGTGTGTGTGTGTGTGTGTGTGTGTGTGTGTGTGTGTGTGTGTGTGTGTGTGTGTGTGTGTGTGTGTGTGTGTGTGTGTGTGTGTGTGTGTGTGTGTGTGTGTGTGTGTGTGTGTGTGTGTGTGTGTGTGTGTGTGTGTGTGTGTGTGTGCTCGAGTAGGGATGTAAACCCCCTGCACTTCTGTGTGTGTGACGATGTGTTTGTGTGATTTAGAAGAATAAAACCTGTATTGAAGACAGCAGAACTTCACTAAGAGAGACGACAAAGCTGGACGTCTTTCCTCTCCTCTCCATCTCCCCAAGGATTGGTCTAAAGAGAGCCATCTGTCCCACCTCTCACCACCACTAAAATGAAATGTATTCCCCTGTTTTTCAGGGCCCATAAGGATACAGTACAGTTCAACATAGCACAGGCACCTATGAAAGTGGCACAGTGGATATAAAAGTCATGTTGCAGCTTTGTCTTGATTTATCTTGATATTACCATTTGAGTATTCCCTTTGAAAGTAGAGAACTGGCATCTTGTGAAATCACAGGCGAAGTCAGGAGACTATATATCACATGCTGTTACTGTTACAGCCCCATTGTTTTACACAGCTGTTCTGTTCTTAGACACAGTTTGATCTCCACCACATTCATTGTTCCCATTTGTAAATGTTTTGTGTGTGGCAATGACATACAATCAGGCATCTGCAAAGATAGACGGAGAAAAACAGAAAAAGGAATGTATGTGTCACGCTCGTCTGAATGAATGGACCAAGGCGCAGGGTACTGAGACTTCCAGATGTTGAATAAATATGAAACTCACCAAAAACAATATAGAAGAAAACTAAACATGACGTTCTGGGCTGCTCACAGGCAGCTACACAAAAACAAGATCCCACAAACAGGTGGGAAAAGGCTGCCTAAATATGCCTCTTATTGGGAACCAACAAAGAAATAGAAAACATAGATTGCCCACCCTAGTCACTCCCTGACATAACCAAATAGAAAACTAAAAGGATCTCTATGGTTATGGTCAGGGCGTGACAGTACCCCATCTCAAAGGTGCGGACCCCGGCCGAAAATCTGAACCTATAGGGGAGGGTCCGGGTGGGCATCTACCCTTGGTGGCGGCTCCGGTGCGGGGATCGCCGCCAGAAGCTTCGGACCGTGGATCATCGCCGGAGACTCCGGACCGTAGATCGTGGCAGGGGACTGCGGACCGTAGATCTTCGCCGGGGACTCCGGATCGTGGATCGCGCCGGAGACTCGGACCGTAGATCGTGGCAGGGGACTGCGGACCGTGGATCGTCGCCGGGGACTGCGGACCGTAGATCGTCGTCCGGGGACTCCAGACCGTAGATCGTCGCAGGGCACTGCGGACCATGCATCGCCCCCAGGGACTCCGGACCGTAGATCGTCGCCAGGGACTCCGGACTGTGGATTGTCGCCGGAGGAACCGGACCGTGGATCGTCAGGACGAGTATGGAGAGCTGACTCAGGTGGCATTAAACTGAGGACACGCCCCTTAGGGTGAATGTCGTGCCTCATGCACCAACACAGCTCTCTCATAACTCTCTCCTCCAATTTCCTCATCAACTCCTTAACTGTCTCTGATTCACTACCTTCACTCCCCTCCAAGTTCACCTTCCTCCAGGCTGGCTCTGGTTCAACCCTCGGCTCCACCGACCACCCCGTGTGGACTGGCTCTGGTTCACACCTCGCTCCGCCGACCAACCCGTGTGCCGCCCCCAATTTCTTTTGAGGCTGCATCTCGGGCTTCCATCGTGGCCGCGAACCCCGGTGTCGTCGTTGTTGCTCCCTCGCTGCCTCCGCCTGCTTCCATGGCAGGCTTCTGTCTCCTGCCATGATTTTGTCCCACGTCCAGGTTGTCCTCCACTCCTGGCTTTCCTCCCAGACTCAGGATCCCTGCTCCTCCTGGACACGCTGCTTGGTCCATGGGTGGAGGGATCTTCTGTCACGCTCGTTGATCGACCAAGGTACAGCGTGGTCAGCGTACATCTAACTTTATTCAATGAACACTGAAGAAAAAACAACAAATACAAACTAAACGTAAAGTATAGTTGGGCTGAACAGCACAGTCCCAAAACAAGATCCCACAAACTACAGGTGAGAAAAGGCTGCCTAAATATGATCCCCAATCAGAGACAACGATAGACAGCTGCCTCTGATTGGGAACCATTCCAGGCCAACAAAGAAATAGAAAAAATAGATTGCCCACCCTAGTCACACCCTGACCTAACCAAACCGAGAATTAAAACGATCTCTACGTTCAGGGTGTGACAGTATGTTGTTTTCTATGTTTCTGCAACTACAAAAATATGGTCTGGTATGTTTTTTTACATCAACTGTCGGTGTTGAACTATGGTTGACATAGTTGAAATAAAAGTGAAATAATAAGCACTGGAACATCTTGTAAACTATTACATTTCTTTGGTCCTGATTCAAAGTGTATCTATGATTAGCTCTGAGTAGTTATTTGTGAGAGGAGGGTTGTTTGGCTATCTCTCTCTATACAGTGCCTTGCAAAAGTATTCATCACCCCTTGGCGTTTTTCATATTTTGTTGCATTACTACCTGTAATTTAAATGGATTTTTATTTGGATTTCATATAATGGATATATATAAAATAGTCCAAACTTGTGAAATGAAATTTTTAAAAAATGACTTGTTTCAAAAATAAATAAATAAAAACGTAAATGGAAAAGGGGTGCATGCAAAAATCTCACGGACCAGGCAAGGAGGGCATTAATCAGAGAGGTAACAAAGAGACCAAAGATAACCCTGAAGGAGCTGCAAAGTTCCACAGCGGAGATTGGAGCATCTGTCCACAGGACCACTTTAAGCTGTACACTCTACAGAGCTGGGCTTTACAGAAGAATGGCCAGAAAAAAGACATTGCTTAAAGAAAAAAATAAGCAAACATGTTTGTTGTTCGCCAGAAGACATGTGGGAGACTCCCAAAACATATGGAAGAAGCTGCTCTGGTCAGATGAGACTAAAATTGAAATTTTTGTCCATCAAGGAAAACACTATGTCTGGCATAAACCCAACACCTCTCATCACCCGAAAATACCATCCCCAGCATCATGCTGTGGGGATGTTTTTCCTTGGCAGAGACTGGGAAACTGCTCAGAATTGAAGGTATGATGTATGGTGCTAAATATAGGGATATTCTTGAGGGAAACCTGTTTCTGTCTTTCAGAGATTTGAGACTGGGACAAAGGTTTACCTTCCAGCAGGACAATGACCCTAATCATACTGCTAAAGTAACACTCGAGTGGTTTCTGGGGAAACATTGAAATGTCTTGGAATGGCCTAGTCAAAGCCCAGACCTCAATCCAATTGAGAATCTGTGGTATTACTTAAAGATTGCTGTACACCATCAGAAACCATCCAACTTGAAGGAGCTGGAGCAGTTTTGCCTTGAAGAATGGGCAAAAATCCCAGTGTCTAGATGTGCCAAGCTTATAGAGACATATAGAGACATACCCCAAGAGACTTGCAGCTGTAATTGATGCAAAAGGTGGCTCGACAATGCATTGACTTTGAGGAGGAGGTTAATTATGTACGCTCAAGTCTTCAGTTTTTATTTCCTGTTTGCTTCACAATAAAAAATATTTTGTCTTCAAAGTGCGAAAGTATTCACCCCTGGAATTAAAATGGATTTTGGGAGGGTTTGTTTTCCACCATAAATTGCAAATAAATTAATTAAAAATGTATTTATTTTTCTATCTTGTCTGTCATAGTGTACATATGATGAAAATTACAGGCCTCTCTCATGTTTTTAAATGGGAGAACTTGCACAATTGGTGGCTGATTAAATACTTTTTTGCCCCACTGTATCACTTTCTCTCTCCCTCTCTCTCCCTCTCTCTCTCTCTCTCTCTCTCTCTCTCTCTCTCTCTCTCTCTCTCTCTCTCTCTCTATCCAGTATATATATATATATATATATATATATATATATATATATATATATATATATATATATATATATATATACATACACAGTGGGGAGAACAAGTATTTGATAAACTGTCGATTTTGCAGGTTTTCCTACTGTCGTGTCTTTACTATCATTAAACTGAAGACTTCGTTTTTATCAAATATACTCTGTAATTAGTTACTCGATTAAATTGAATAATCATATACTGTAATTAACTAGGAAGTTGGGGCACCAAGGAAAGTTTTCAGATTACAAAGTTATAATTTCCCAATATAACCTTTCAGATATTTTCATATCGGATCAATAGTCTTCTGATTAATGATTTGTTTATCTCACGTTAGTCTCATTCCAAACATCGTAAATTGTTGGTTATCTGCACGAATCCAGTCTTCATTATGAGTCATCCATACATCAATTGTCTTAATAAATCATTTATTTATTACTAACTAAGTAATTCACAGAAATGCATAAACAAACAGTAGATATGGTTACATGAAATGATAGGATGTGCCTAGTGGGCTGAACCGGCATGGCGGCTTGTTAGACAAAGGGGCAATGGGGGTCGACTAAGAAGGCCCTACAGAGTTAACTATAACAATCAAAATGCTAATCCTTTACACATGAACATATATATATATATTTACGCTCAGTGTGTCATCTTGATCGCTGGTGAAAAGTCTTTCTTTTGGTAGAATTGTCCGTCTCTCTCCCTCTCTCTCTCTCTGTCTTGGTTAGAGGGGATAGTTCAAAGTGACATTCATTATAGAATGGAGGTTTCGGCGGTTGTCATTCTTCGCGTTCAATGAGACCGAAATCCTAGCTGCAGACTAGTAATAAATATCAAAGACTTGTTCTTATTCTGTCGGTATCGATAGTCTAAGAGTTTTACCACGTGGTATGTTGAAAATATTCTACAACCTTTAGTCATCTCGTAATTGAGGTAAGCTTGGTCTGGTGATAATTTCTCAAAGTTGTTTTGTATTCGGAAGGGCCGAAGAGGGCTGTCCCAGGATGTCTGACCCTAACTGGGCTCAGGAGCGTTCCTCTGATTTAGTTCAAATCCAATTGGGAATTGTATTATTCTTCATTTAACAGTCCACAATCATATTACACCATGATACAAACAGTATCATACTTACTCATTCATCTTATATAACAATTTGATGTAAACCTCATATCTGAGGCTATTATTGTCACGAATCTCACCGAAGGTGCCTCTTCCTGTTCGGGCGGCGCTCGGCGGTCGTCGTCGTCGGCCTATTAGCTGCCATCGATTCCCTTTCCGTTTGTTTCTGTTTATTGTGTTTAATTGGGTACACCAGTTTTGAGTTAGTGTTTGTTTGTAGGCTATTTAAGGGCACTAGGCCCGCTGGGTATTTGTGCGGGCTTGTTCTCTGTTATTTTGATGTTGGTGTATAAGTGTATTCCTCATTATTTTCCAGACAGTTTTTTACAGGCCTGTGTATTTTGGACGGGTGGTTTCTTACGCCCTAGTGTTGGCATGTCCATGTCTCCGCTGTC
Source organism: Oncorhynchus keta (assembly GCF_023373465.1). NCBI lineage: Eukaryota > Metazoa > Chordata > Actinopteri > Salmoniformes > Salmonidae > Oncorhynchus > Oncorhynchus keta. The sequence goes on from NC_068422.1 coordinate 80,734,022, forward strand.
GTTGGAATAAATAGATTCACGTAGGATATTACCTGCTCTCTGCGTTTGACTCCTCCACCGCATCATTTGTAGAAGTTGTAACAATTATATAAACAGCATTATGGTAATGTGGCCACACCGTCTCTCTTGAGCTTCCCAAGTTGTGACAAACAGACCAGTTTGTAGCTGGATTCTTCACCGATCTTTTACACTTTCTCTGGAACATGAAATTTGTTCGTACCTCAAGTTCTGTGAGGTGGAAAGATTTCCTTTGTCCTCTGTGAAAGTTTATCCAATCTCTAATACTGTGTGGCCATGAGGCAGGGTGTTCGGAGGAATTTACGACCTCTGAACACAGCAGTCTGGTTGTAGAAGCAGAGAACGGGGGATGTTGCCCGCTGTACTCAAAGAGGGCAACATCATGACACTACTTACAAAGCATGTAGAGGTCTTACATTTTTATCATAGGTATACTTCAACTGTGAGAGACGGAATCTAAAACAAAAATCCAGAAAATCACATTGTATGATTTTTAAGTGATAAGTGATTTTAAGTTTCATTGCATGACAAAGTATTTGATACATCAGAAAAGCAGAACTTATATTTGGTAAAGAAACCTTTGTTTGCAATTACAGAGATCATATGTTTCCTGTAGTTCTTGACCAGGTTTGCACACACTGCAGCAGGGATTTTGACCCACTCCTCCATACAGACCTTCTCCAGATCCTTCAGGTTTCGGGGGCTGTCGCTGGGCAATACAGACTTTCAGCTCCCTCCAAAGATTTTCTATTGGGTTCAGGTTTGGAGACTGGCTAGGCCACTCCAGGACCTTGAGATGCTTCTTACGGAGCCATTCCTTAGTTGCCCTGGCTGTGTGTTTCGGGTCGTTGTCATGCTGGAAGACCCAGCCACGACCCATATTCAATGCTCTTACTGAGGGAAGGAGGTTGTTGGCCAAGATCTTGCATGGCCCCAAACATGGCCCCATCCATCCTCCCCTCAATACGGTGCAGTCGTCCTGTCCCCTTTGCAGAAAATCATCCCCAAAGAATGATGTTTCCACCTCCATGCTTCACGGTTGGGATGGTGTTCTTGGGGTTGTACTCATCCTTCTTCTTCCTCCAAACACGGCAAGTGGAGTTTAGACCAAAAAGCTCTATTTTTGTCTCATCAGACCACATGACCTTCTCCCATTCCTCCTCTGGATCATCCAGATGATCATTGGCAAACTTCAGACGGGCCTGGACATGCGCTGGCTTGAGCAGGGGGACCTTGCGTGTGCTGCAGGATTTTAATACATGACGGCATAGTGTGTTACTAATGGTTTTCTTTGAGACTGTGGTTCCAGCTCTCTTCGGGTCATTGACCAGGTCCTGCCATGTAGTTCTGGGCTGATCCCTCGCCTTCCTCATGATCATTGATGCCTCACGAGGTGAGATCTTGCATGGAGCCCCAGACCGAGGGTGATTGACCGTCATCTTGAACTTCTTCCATTTTCGAATAATTGCGCCAACAGTTGTTGCCTTCTCACCAAGCTGCTTGCCTATCATCCTGTAGCCCATCCCAGACCTCTACATGCTTTGTAAGTAGGAAAACCTGTAAAATCGGCAGTGTATCAAATACTTGTTCTCCCCACTGTGTGTATATATATATATATATATATATATATATATATATATATATATATATATATATATATATATATATATACAGTGGGGAGAACAAGTATTTATACAGTTGAAGTCGGAAGTTTACATACACTTAAGTTGGAGTCATTAAAACTAGTTTTTCAACCACTCCACAAATTTCTTGTTAACAAACTATAGTTTTGGCAAGTCGGTTAGGACATCTACTTTGTGCATGACCCAACAATTGTTTACAGATTATTTCACTTATAATTCACCGTATCACAATTCCAGTTAGTCAGAAGTTTACATACACTAAGTTGACTGTGCCTTTAAACAACTTAGAAAATTCCAGAAATGTATGTCATGGCTTTAGAAGCTTTTGATAGGCTAATTTTGAAAAAGTTAGCGTTGTAAATGACTGAATTTTCCGGGGGTTTCTCAACCAAACGTGATGAACAAAACGGAGCGATTTCTCCTACACAAATAATCTTTTTGGAAAAACTGAACATTTGCTATCTAACTGAGAGTCTCTCATTGAAACCTTCAGAAGTTCTTCAAAGGTAAATTATTTTATTTGAATGCTTTTCTTGTTTTTGTGAAAATGTTGCCTGCTGAATGCTAGGCTTAATGCTATGCTAGCTATCAATACTCTTACACAAATGCTTGTGTAGCTATGGTTGAAAAGCATTTTTTGAAAATCTGAGATGACAGTGTTGTTAACAAAAGGCTAACCTTGTGAGCCAATATATTTATTTCATTTCATTTGCGATTTTCATGAATAGTTAACGTTGCGTTATGGTAATGAGCTTGAGGCTATAATTACGCTCCCGGATACGGGATTGCTCGTCGCAACAGGTTAAGGGATCCCTAAGAGGTATTAAACCTTCGTCGAAAAAGGGTCTTCCAAATGGACAATGACCCCAAGCATACTTCCAAAGTTGTGGAAAAATGGCTTAAAGGACAACAAAGTCAAGGTAGGGGAGTGCCCATCACAAAGCTCTGACCTCAATCCTATAGAACATTTGTGAGCAGAACTGAAAAAGTGTGTGCGAGCAAGGAGGCCGACAGACCTGACTCAGTTACACCAGCTCTGTCAGGAGGAATGGGCCATAATTTACCCAATTTATTGTGGGAAGCTGGTAGAAGGCTATCCGAAATGTTTGACCCAAGTTAAACAATTTAAAGGCAATGCTACCAAATACTAATTGAGTGCATGTAAACTTTTGACCTACTGGGAATGTGATGAAAGAAAAATATGTTGAAATAAATCATTCTCTCAACTATTATTCTGACATTTCACAATAAAGTGGTGATCCTAACTGACCTAAGACAGGGATTTTTACTCTGATTAAATGTCAGGAATTGTTAAAGACGGATTTTAAATCTCTCTCCCTCTCCCTCTCCTCTCCCTAAACCCTGGATCTCTCTCTCTCTCCCCTCCCTAAACCCTGGATCTCTCTCTCTCTCTCTCTCTAAAACCCTGGATCTCTCTCTCTCTCCCCCCTAAACCCTGGATCTCTCTCTCTCCCCTAAACCCTGGATCTCTCTCTCTCTCTCCCTAAACCCTGGATCTCTCCCTCTCCCTCTCCCTAAACCCTGGATCTCTCTCTCTCCCCTCTCCTCTCTCCCTAAACCCTGGATCTCTCCCTCCCTAAACCCTGGATCTCTCTCTCTCTCCCTCTCCCTAAACCCTGGATCTCTCTCTCTCTCTCTCCCTAAAACCTGGATCTCTCTCTCTCCCTCTCCCTAAACCCTGGATCTCTCTCCCTCTCCCTCTCCCTAAACCCTGGATCTCTCTCTCTCTCCCTCTCCTAAACCCTGGATCTCTCTCTCTCTTTCTCTTTCTCTCTCTCTCTCCCTAAACCCTGGATCTCTCTCTCTCTCTCTCTCTCTCTCTCTCTCTCTCCTCTAAACCCTGGATCTCTCTCTCTCTCTCTCCCTAAACCCTGGATCTCTCTCTCTCTCTCCCTCTCCCTAAACCCTGGATCTCTCTCTCTCTCTCTCTCCTCTCTCCCTAAACCCTGGATCTCTCTCCTCTCCCTCCCTAAACCCTGGATCTCTCTCTCTCTCTCCCTCTCCCTCCCTGGATCTCTCTCTCTCTCTCTCTCTCCCTCTCCCTAAACCCTGGATCTCTCTCTCTCCCTCTCCCTAAACCCTGGATCTCTCTCCCTCTCCCTCTCCCTAAACCCTGGATCTCTCTCCCTCTCCCTCTCCCTAAACCCTGGATCTCTCTCCCTCTCCCTCTCCCTAAACCCTGGATCTCTCTCCCTCTCCCTCTCCCTAAACCCTGGATCTCTCTCTCTCCCCTCTCCCTAAACCCTTGATCTCTCTCTCTCTCTCTCCTCCCTAAACCCTGGATCTATCTCTCTCTCTCTCTCTCTCTCTCTCTCTCTCTCTCTCTCTCTCTCTCCCTCTCCTAAACCCTGGATCCCTCTCCCTCTCCCTCTCCCTCTCCCTAAACCCTGGATCCCTCTCCCTCTCCCTCTCCCTAAACCCTGGATCTCTCTCCTCTCCCTCTCCCTAAACCCTGGATCTCTCTCTCCCCCTCTCCCTCTCTCTAAACCCTGGATCTCTATCTCTCTCCCTAAACCCTGGATCTCTCTCTCCCTCTCTCCCTCTCCCTAAACCCTGGATCTCTCTCTCTCTCTCCCTCTCCCTAAACCCTGGATCTCTCTCTCTCCCTCTCCCTAAACCCTGGATCTCTCTCTCTCTCCTCTCCCTCTCCCTAAACCCTGGATCTCTCTCTCTCTCTCCCTCTCCCTAAACCCTGGATCTCTCTCTCTCTCTCTCTCTCCTTCTCCCTAAACCCTGGATCTCTCTCTCTCTCTCTCCCTCTCCCTCTCCTCTCCCTAAACCCTGGATCTCTCTCTCTCCTCTCCCTCTCCCTAAACCCTGGATCTCTCTCTCTCTCCTCTCCTCTCCCTAAACCCTGGATCTCTCTCTCTCTCCTCTCCCTCTCCCTAAACCCTGGATCTCTCTCCTCTCCTTCTCCCTAAACCCTGGATCTCTCTCTCTCCTAAACCCTGGATCTCTCTCTCTCTCTCTCCCTAAACCCTGGATCTCTCTCTCTCTCTCCCTCTCCCTAAACCCTGGATCTCTCTCTCTCCCTCTCCCTCTCCCTAAACCCTGGATCTCTCTCCCTCTCCCTCTCCCTAAACCCTGGATCTCTCTCTCTCTCTCTCTCCCCTAAACCCTGGATCTCTCTCTCCCCTCTCCCTAAACCCTGGATCTCTCTCTCCTCTCCCTAAACCCTGGATCTCTCTCTCTCCCTCTCCCTAAACCCTGGATCTCTCTCCCTCTCTCCCTCTCCCTCTCCCTAAACCCTGGATCTCTCTCTCCTCTCCCTAAACCCTGGATCTCTCTCTCCCTCTCCCCTAAACCCTTGATCTCTCTCTCTCCTCTCCCTCTCCCTAAACCCTGGATCTCTCTCTCTCCCTCTCTCCCTAAACCCTGGATCTCTCTCTCCTCCCTCTCCCTAAACCCTGGATCTCTCTCTCCCCTCTCCCTCTCCCTAAACCCTGGATCTCTCTCTCCCCTCTCCCCTCTCCCTAAACCCTGGATCTCTCCCTCTCCCTCTCCCTCTCCCTCTCCCCAAACCCTGGATCTCTCTCTAAACCATGGATCCCCCTCAGCTGCCTCAACAGTAATTCATTAGTGGTTGTGTCTGTGGATGATGATTGTAATAGAAGGAGTTGTAAACTCCAGAGTTAGCCCAGGGAGCGGGGGAGTGAGGGGCCCTATGGGGCACAGAGTCACCTTTGGGGGATGAGGAGGAGAAGGAGGAGAGGGAGGAGGAGAAGGGGAGCCCACATTACTAGGAACGACCCCTAGAGAAGGGTAGGGTGGGGGTACTACACACACACACACACGGACACACACACACACACACACACACACACACACACACACACACACACACACACACACACACACACACACACACACACACACACACACACACACACACACACACACACACACACACAGTCTCTGTGCCCCAACACACCCTAACCACTCCTCCCTTTCCTTTACAGTACCTCCCATTATTTTCCTACCCCAACTCCTCCTCCTTCTAACACAACGCAGAAGAGAATTTGAATAGTGTGGATGTGTGTTTACTATGTTATTGAGCTCCCATGTGCCTTACACCATTTTAACTTCTTGCTAATCATCAGGTGAAATCCAGTTTGTGTTATAGTCCACAGAGGGATACCAACCATGAGGAATGAATGAGCTACAACAAGAAGTTGTGCCGAATGCCTATGGTTCCTGTGGTGCCAGCCCTCCTCTAACACAATCTGATCTGATCCTTCCTTCACCAAACTGACAATTGTTCTACTTCCTCATCTTTTCCTCCCTTTGTACCGGATGCCTTTCTTTCTAAGCAACACTTGCAACACCAACACAACACATTTCCAAGCACAACGTTCATCAAAAAGAAAAACACATTTAGACAGATACTCTACATCACAGATAAGACATACAAGTAAATGTACCTCTGATAAACCCAACAATGTCATCTCACTCTACAGTATATTGACTCACATATGGGGTCCTGACTTCTATATACACTGCTCAAACAAATAAAGGGAACACTAAAAAAACACATCCTAGAACTGAATGAATTAAACATTCTTATTAAATACTTTTTTCTTTACATATTTGAATGTGCTGACAACAAAATCACACAAAAATTATCAATGGAAATCAAATTTATCAACCCATGGAGGTCTGGATTTGGAGTCACACTCAAAATTAAAGTGGAAAACCACACTACAGGCTGATCCAACTTTGATGTAATGTCCTTAAAACAAGTCAAAATGAGGCTCAGTAGTGTGTGTGGCCTCCACGTGCCTGTATGACCTCCCTACAATGCCTGGCCATGCTCCTGATGAGGTGGCGGATGGTCTCCTGAGGGATCTCCTCCCAGACCTGGACTAAAGCATCCGCCAACTCCTGGACAGTCTGTGGTGCAACGTGGCGTTGGTGGATGGAGCGAGACATGATGTCCCAGATGTGCTCAATTGATTCAGGTCTGGGGAACGGGCGGGCCAGTCCATAGCATCAATGCCTTCCTCTTGCAGGAACTGCTGACACACTCCAGCCACATGAGGTCTAGCATTGTCTTGCATTAGGATGAACCCAGGGCCAACCGCACCAGCATATGGTCTCACAAGGGGTCTGAGGATCTCATCTCGGTACCTAATGGCAGTCAGGCTACCTCTGGCGAGCACATGGAGGGCTGTGCGGCCCCCAAAGAAATGCCACCCCACACCATGACTGACCCACCGCCAAACCGGTCATGCTGGAGGATGTTGCAGGCAGCAGTACGTTCTCCACGGCGTCTCCAGACTCTGTCACTTCTGTCACGTGCTCAGTGTGAACCTGCTTTCATCTGTGAAGAGCACAGGGCGCCAGTGGCAAATTTGCCAACCTTGGTGTTCTCTGGCAAATGCCAAACGTCCTGCACGGTGTTGGGCTGTAAGCACAACCCCACCTGTGGACGTCGGGCCCTCATACCACCCTCATGGAGTCTGTTTCTGACCGGCAGCCAGACAGCAGATTCCATGAGGCCAGCCAACAAGCCCACCAGGCAGGCAGGAGGCAGGCAGGGTCCCAGGTGCTGGCCAGGCTTGGTGAATGGAGCTAGCAGGAGATAGCATTACAGCCATCCGTGGTAATCAAAGACCTCATGATTACAATGGTAACCCATTATCTACTGTCATCTGGGGAGGCAAGCCTTCAATAACGGAGCTGGACAGACAGACAGACAACCATGTCTGAGACAATTAAATAACCTCCCTCCCTGTTCTTCACAGTGATGAAAACAGCAACAAAGCCAGACAGTCAGACAGACAGAGACAGTGTAGTGAGTCAGGGTACTGGTCACCTCCACACACTGACCATCCTCCACACACTAACCATCCTCCACACACTGACCATCCAACCTCTGACCACCACGCCACCTAAACCATTATTGTCATCTGAACTTAAAATGCAGCTCTCAGACACAGAAGGCTCTCAGCCAATTACAGGGCAGAATTAGCAGTGGGCGGGCGCATGTGTCATATGAGACAACCAATTAAAATCACTTATGGATAGGATAATATCCAGCGCTTTAGGCCAGAACAAAAGGGCTTTGGGGGATTATCCCTGGCGTAACCTGATCTCATTCTCTCTCCATCACACTGATCCCAGAGCAGCGGCTGCAGGCTGGAGAGGCTGCTATACGCCTTGTATGAACTGCAGGCTGGCTCCACAGACAGGGTTAATGAGTACAGGGCTACATGATACATGGCATACTAAAACTGACCCAGACAGACATAGATAAGACAGAGAAGCCCATTGAAACACAAACACCAACCCACCCTCCCTCCCTCCCACACACACACTGACAGAGAGAGAGATAAACATATATTTTGATTTTATTTTTTGATATGTATAGTTTGACAATGTAAGTAATAATGAACTTGCCATGTCAATAAAGTAAATTGAGAGAGAGAGAGAGAGAGAGAGAGAGAGAGAGAGAGAGAGAGAGAGAGAGAGAGAGAATCTCATAGACAGGCATTCCACCAGCATCACTACCACTTATACCTGTAGGCCTTTCAGAAATCACATAGCATTCCTTGAATACTGAACACAAGTGCTTTTCTTCTCATGGACTATTATAACACACACACACACACACACACACACACACATGGATATGCATAGAGAAAGTATAGAAAGAGAACCATAATGCTTAACAGTACCCAGTGTTAGCCATCCAGACAAAACCATTGAGATGCCACCTGTCAGATGGACACATGTCAAAAATCTAGTTAGAAATATGGTCTGGCTTATTTTACTGAGGCCTGTTGGTTTAATGACTCTATCTGTTTCAGCCCATCAAACTAATCCTCCACGGAATCGTCTTCAAACAGGAACTCTTTAACTCTTAAAATACTTTTACGCTCCGGTCCAGCAATAGAGCTAACATCCCATTCTGAATGACTGGAAGGTTAAGTATCGATAATACTGGTGAGATCACTGGTGACTTTATAATCACAGCAGGGAACCCTCTCCCAGTCTCCTGCTCTCTCTCTCTCTGTGCTATCTCTCTCTCTGTGCTATCTCTGTGCTCTCTCTCTCTCTCTCTCTCTCCTCTCTCCTCTCTCTCTCTCTCTCCCTCTCCCTCTCCCTCTCCCTCTCCCAGTCTCACCCTCGTTCCCAATGACCATGGAGTCCAACACAGCCAGCCAAAACCAGCAAGTACTACCGGCCAGGGCTCCAACTCTGAGCCTGCTAACTAGCTAGAAACTAGCGCTAGCCATCCACAGCTACTTCCTTTGCTCCCTTTGCCTTTCACCTAAGCCCACATTAATTCTACCCCATGCATATTTTCAAGAACACCTCCTCCGCAGAAAACCATAGAAAGGCAACTTAAAAAACCCAAATCGACATGTCAGTGTGGGCTAAGTTTAAACTTGCTCCATTAAGTGTACTTTGATGTAGCCTGCACTGTTTCGTTGGTTTCTCTAAAGGTTGGGTTACAGCATCCACAAACAATGGTCAGGGTTTTAGGGAGGTGTTGCTGATCTTCTGCTACATCTGGTGTCTGGAACACCAGTGGGATTGTGGAGAACAGCGTTGTCAGGTTGTCGTGGTGTGGTGGGAATAGTCCACAGTCCACGCATCTCCCCGAGCCACTACCACCACCACAATGACATGTTTTTACGGGGTCAGGATGGGAAATGAAAAGAAAAAGCACAAAAGATGGGGTAGAAAGGGAAAACATCAGAAAATAAAGGATAAGAGCTTGAGAACGGAGCTTGACTGATATAAGATCAGGAGGCACCAGCACCAGTGACTATACAAAAGTGGTCAGGTGAAGCAGATGCTAAACTCTAACCCAGAAGCTCATAAGAAATCCCGCTATGCCCTCCGACAAACCATCGAACAGGCAAAGCGTCAATACAGGATTAAGATCGAATCGTACTACACCGGCTCTGACGCTAGTCAGATGTGGCAGGGCTTGCAAACTGTTACAGACTACAAAGGGAAGCACAGCCAAGAGCTGCCCAGTGTCACAAGCCTACCAGACGAGCTAACTAACTTTTATGCTCACTTCGAGGCAAGCAACACTGAAACATGCATGAGAGCATCAGCTGTTCTGGACGACTGTGTGATCACGCTCTCCGCAGCCGATGTGAGTAAGACCTTTAAACAGGTCAACATTCACAAGGCCGTGGGGCCAGACGGATTACCAGAATGTGTACTCCAAGCATGTGCTGACCAACTGACAAGTATCTTTACTGACATTTTCAACCTCTCCCTGTCCGAGTCTGTAATACCAACATGTTTCAAGCAGACCACCATAGTCCCTGTGCCCAAGAACACTAAGGTAACCTGCCTAACACTAAGGTAACGTGAGTGCTACCGACCCGTAGCACTCACGTCTGTAGCCAATAAATTCTTTGAAAGGCTGGTCATGGCTCACATCAACACCATTATCCCAGAAATTCTAGACCCACTCCAATGCACCAATAGATCCACAGATGATGCAATCTCTATTGCACTCCACACTGCCCTTTCCCACCTGGACAAAAGGAACACCTATGTGAGAATGCTATTCATTGACAACAGCTCAGCATTCAATACCATAGTGCCTCTAAGCTCATCACTAAACACCTCCTCTGCAACTGGATCATGTACTTCCTGACAGGCCGCCCAGGTGGTAAGGGTAGGTAACAACAAATCCGCTACGCAGATCCTCAACACGGGGACCCTCACTGCCTGGTATTGCTTCTACCACTCTAAATTCCAAGCATCTGCCTCTAACCCTAGGAAGCTCTTTGCCACCTTCTCCTCACTCCTGAATCCCCCTCCTACCTCTCTGCAGATGACTTCACAACCATTTTGAAAAGAAGGTCGACGACATCCGGTCCTCGTTTGCGAAGTCAAACGGCACCGCTGGTTCTGCTCACACTGCCCTACCCTGTGCTCTGACCTCTTTCTCCTCTCTCTCCAGATGAAATCTCGCCTTGTGATGGCCGGCCGCCCAACAACCTGCCCGCTTGACCCTATCCCCTCCTCTCTTCTCCCAGACCATTTCCGGAGACCTCCTCCCTACCTCACCTCGCTCATCAACTCATCCCTGACCGCTGGCTACGTCCCTTCCGTCCTCAAGAGAGCGAGAGTTGCACCCTTCTGAAAAAAATTTACACTAATCCCTCCGATGTCAACAACTACAGACCAGTATCCCTTCTTTCTTTTCTCTCCAAAACTCTTGAACGTGCCGTCCTTGGCCAGCCTCCCGCTATCTCTCTCTGAATGACCTTCTTGATCCAAATCAGTCAGGTTTCAAGACTAGTCATTCAACTGAGACTGCTCTTCTCTGTATCACGGAGGCGCCCGCACCGCTAAAGCTAACTCTCTCCTCTGCTCTCATCCTTCTAGACCTATCGGCTGCCTTCGATACTGTGAACCATCAGATCCTCCTTCCACCCTCTCCGAGTTGGGCATCTCTCCGGCGCGGCACGCTAGATCGCGTCCTACCTGACAGGTCGCTCCTACCAGGTGGCGTGGCGAGAATCTGTCTCCTCACCACGCGCTCTCACCACTGGTGTCCCCAGGGCTCTGTTCTAGGCCCTCTCCTATTCTCGCTATACACCAAGTCACTTGGCTCTGTCATAACCTCACATGGTCTCTCCTATCATTGCTATGCAGACGACGCACAATTAATCTTCTCCTTTCCCCTTTCTGATGACCAGGTGGCGAATCGCATCTCTGCATGTCTGGCAGACATATCAGTGTGGATGACGGATCACCACCTCAAGCTGAACCTCGGCAAGACTGAGCTGCTCTTCCTCCCGGGAAGGACTGCCCGTTCCATGATCTCGCCATCACGGTTGACAACTCCATTGTGTCCTCCTCCCAGAGCGCTAAGAACCTTGGCGTGATCTTGACAACACCCTGTCGTTCTCAACTAACATCAAGGCGGTGGCCCGTTCCTGTAGGTTCATGCTCTACAACATCCGCAGAGTACGACCCTGCCTCACACAGGAAGCGGCGCAGGTCCTAATCCAGGCACTTGTCATCTCCCGTCTGGATTACTGCAACCGCTGTTGGCTGGGCTCCCTGCCTGTGCCATTAAACCCCTACAACTCATCCAGAACGCCGCAGCCCGTCTGGTGTTCAACCTTCCCAAGTTCTTCACGTCACCCGCTCCTCCGCTCTCTCCACTGACTTCCAGTTGAAGCTCGCATCCACTACAAGACCATGGTGCTTGCCTACGGAGCTGTGAGGGGAACGGCACCTCAGTACCTCCAGGCTCTGATCAGGCCCTACACCCAAACAAGGGCACTGCGTTCATCCACCTCTGGCCTGCTCGCCTCCCTACCACTGAGGAAGTACAGTTCCCGCCAGCCCAGTCAAAACTGTTCGCTGCTCTGGCCCCCCAATGGTGGAACAAACTCCCTCACGACGCCAGGACAGCGGAGTCAATCACCACCTTCCGGAGACACCTGAAACCCCACCTCTTTAAGGAATACCTAGGATAGGATAAGTAATCCTTCTCACCCCCCCCCCCCTTTAAGATTTAGATGCACTATTTTAAAGTGACTATTCTACTGGATGTCATAAGGTGAATGCACCAATTTGTAAGTCGCTCTGGATAAGAGCGTCTGCTAAATGACTTAAATGTAATGTAATGTAATGTAAACAGCTTCTACCCTCAAGCCATAAGAGTCCTGAACAGCTAATCAAATGGCTATCCAGACTATTTGTATTGCCCCCTCCCTACACTGCTGCTACTCTTTGTTGTTATCTATGCATAGCCACTCTAATAACTCTACCTACATGTACATAACTACCTCATTTTGACACCGTGTCCCCCGCACATTGACACATTGACTCTGTACCGTGGCCCCTGTATATAGCCCAGCTATTGTTACTTACTGCTGCTCTTTAATTATTTATCATTCTTATCTCTTACTTTTTCAGGGATTTTCTTCAATTGCATTGTAGGTTAAGGGCTTGTAAGTAAGCATTTAACTGTATGGTCTACACCTGTTGTATTCGGCTCACGTGACAAATACAATTTGATTTGATTTGATGAGAACAGTTCTGTCAGTTCAAATGAAGAGACTTTGGAGACATATCAGGTAAACAAAGAATTTAAGTTACATTTAAGTGGGTTAAGTATTTAGAGGAATACAGATGCTTGCCTTTAAGTCTGTAAATTAAGGTACAGACTAAGCCTTATTATCCCTTATACTGTAAGAATGCCCAATTTGGGCAATCCCGAACTGAATCAGTTTCTGGTATCATCAATTATGGATTCTGCCCAATACCCTGCTACGATATCTAGCTCTACCAAACCCCAGTATTTGTCCTGAAATGGAAAGCCCAGAAGTAACAAATCACTGTACAAAAGAAATGATTGAACAAAGCAATCTGACCTTTATATAATTAAGCTGAAACATTAACATCACTTTCTCTCTCCCCTTTTCTCTCTCTCCCCTGTCAGAATAACTGGTTTGCCAGTCAGTCCGTCCAACGAGCCGAGCATTGGCACTCTGTGGCAGCTTAATCTATGATTTCAGCCCAGCAGCTCTGAGGAGCCAAGTTGGCTCAGGCCCATCTGGATCAGGTCTGCTCCACTCCACTCAGCCTCAAAGCAACAGTGGTGATTACCTCGATGCTGCAGGACTGAACAGTGGTCATGGTGGTGTGGTTATAAATATAAGCCCCTGATCGTTCGTCTTCATAAACAGAGGTTTGGAGGTAGTGTGGGAACCCGACCGGCAGGCAGAAAAGGCTGCTGGCCTCAGGTCAGCGTCGGCCATGTTGCTTCAGCAGCTGGTGACGCCTCTGAGGAGGAAGACTGGGCAGAAAACCAAAAGAGGAGGAGAGGAATAAAGAGGGATGGCTGGCAGAGAGAGAAATGGAGGAGATGGTGATAGAGGCTGGATACTGTGGTTCTGGGCCAAAGGGCACTGGTTCACTTGGACTGGGAAATTGTGGTGCGCCAGAGGCTAAGGCTTCTCCATGACAACTCCAGACTGAATAAATATTACAGGAGGAAAGGATGTCAGCTAAGCGATATGTTTTTTTTCAAAGAGAATGTAGTGACAAAGGATTGTCATCAAAGATAAATATTTTCCATAACAATACTGCCCAACCACACAGTCACATGAATGGTGTTATTATCCACCAGGTCAAAAGTCTCCATTAGCTTGTGCCACATTCAGACAACACGACTCTGTATGGGCTTGTGAACAACAAGCATGGCAGGGATTGGCATCTGTGATGGAGTACACGGTTGGCCAGCCCATGCTGATCCTCCAGTGGTCTGCCCTGGCCAGACTGTCCACTAATCCTACCCTGGAAAAGCCCCCTTCTGCCCAGCCTGCCCAGCTCAGTGTGCCCGTCCTGCGCTGCGGAGCCACATTAGCATCAGGGGTTAGGCTTCTAATGCTGCCAGCTGTGTACGGCTGCCCCAGACCCAGCCACGTCAGTCCTAGCCGGGCAAGGGAGGGAGGGGTGGGGGCGTTATCCCCAGGAGGTCAGCGAGGCTGGAGTGCCCTCTTGTGTCGAGGGGTGTAAATCTTTCATTTGTCCTGCAAGTACAGTACAGGTAGAGACAGAAATAGAGCTACTGTAAACAGAGTAATTCAGCAGACCGTATAACACATAGAGAGATAGAGATATACTGAACAGAGCAGGGCAGCAGTACAGTACAGCAGAGAGATAGAGACACAGCTATACTGAACAGAACAGGGCAGCAGTACAACAGAGAGATAGAGATATACTGAACAGAGCAGGGCAGGAGCACAGTACAAAGGAGAGATAGAGATGTACTGAACAGAGCAGGGCAGCAGCACAGTACAACAGAGAGATAGAGACAAAGCTATACTGACCAGAGCAGGACAGCAGTACAGTACAGCAGAGAGATAGAGATATACTGAACAGAGCAGGGC
>NC_068422.1:80748690-80783690 GCF_023373465.1 Oncorhynchus keta
CAATGTACTGGATGAATTACGGGCCTTTCTCTGGTCAGGGATGATCAACTCATCATGACGGAGTCTCTCCACACAACCTTCCTGTCCAGGTCATCAATTAGAAACTATTATACTCAACGACTTGATTGGTGTAGTGTTAGCTAGCTACATAGTTGTCTTTGCTGTCTTCATAGCCAAGATAATTGTGTAGTTTAGAGTGTGTAGTCTTAGAGTGATTATCTTAATTTACCGAGGTTAGCTAGCCAGCTATTTGTCGTCCTTAACGTAGGAGACACTGCTAGCTAGCTAACAGCTAACAGCTAGCCAGCTATTTGTCGTCCTAACGTAGGAGACACTGCTGGCTAGCTAACAGCTAACAGCTAGCCAGCTATTTGTCGTCCTTAACGTAGGAGACACTGCTAGCTAACTAACAGCTAACAGCTACCCAGCTATTTGTCGTCCTTAACGTAGGAGACACTGCTAGCTAGCTAACAGCTAACAGCTAGCCAACGTCTACCGAATATAACTTCTGCACTCAACAACCCGGTCGCATTCCGCTTCGCTCCACAGGTAGTATCACATTTTCATTTCATTTCATTACAGCACAACGGTTTGATTTGCTTGATCGTAGCTAGCTACATAGCTAGCTACATAGCCGTCTTTGTATCAAAGATAATTGTGTAGTCTAGAGCGATTTTCTAGGTTAGCTAGCCAGCTATTGTCGTTATTTTAACGCAAGCGTAACGTAATCAACACTGCTAGCTAGCCAGCTAGCCCCGAATAGTAGCACTGTAGAAACTATTACACTCAACGGAACGACTTGATTAGTGTAGTGTCAACAACGCAGCCACTGCCAGCTAGCCTACTTCAGCAGTACTGTATCATTTTAATCATTTTAGTCAATAAGATTCTTGCTACGTAAGCTTAACTTTCTGAACATTCGAGACGTGTAGTCCACTTGTCATTCCAATCTCCTTGCATTAGCGTAGCCTCTTCTGTAGCCTGTCAACTATGTGTCTGTCTATCCCTGTTCTCTCCTCTCTGCACAGACCACACAAACGCTCCACACCGCGTGGCCGCGGCCACCCTAATCTGGTGGTCCCAGCGCGTACGACCCACGTGGAGTTCCAGGTCTCCGGTAGCCTCTGGAACTGCCGATCTGCGGCCAACAAGGCAGAGTTCATCTCAGCCTATGCCTCCCTCCAGTCCCTCGACTTCTTGGCACTGACGGAAACATGGATCACCACAGATAACACTGCTACTCCTACTGCTCTCTCCTCGTCCGCCCACGTGTTCTCGCACACCCGAGAGCTTCTGGTCAGCGGGGTGGTGGCACCGGGATCCTCATCTCTCCCAAGTGGTCATTCTCTCTTTCTCCCTTACCCATCTGTCTATCGCCTCCTTTGAATTCCATGCTGTCACAGTTACCAGCCCTTTCAAGCTTAACATCCTTATCATTTATCGCCCTCCAGGTTCCCTTGGAGAGTTCATCAATGAGCTTGATGCCTTGATAAGCTCCTTTCCTGAGGACGGCTCACCTCTCACAGTTCTGGGCGACTTTAACTTCCCCACGTCTACCTTTGACTCATTCCTCTCTGCCTCCTTCTTTCCACTCCTCTCCTCTTTTGACCTCACCCTCTCACCTTCCCCCCCTACTCACAAGGCAGGCAATACGCTTGACCTCATCTTTACTAGATGCTGTTCTTCCACTAACCTCATTGCAACTCCCCTCCAAGTCTCCGACCACTACCTTGTATCCTTTTCCCTCTCGCTCTCATCCAACACTTCCCACACTGCCCCTACTCGGATGGTATCGCGCCGTCCCAACCTTCGCTCTCTCTCCCCCGCTACTCTCTCCTCTTCCATCCTATCATCTCTTCCCTCTGCTCAAACCTTCTCCAACCTATCTCCTGATTCTGCCTCCTCAACCCTCTTCTCCTCCCTTTCTGCATCCTTTGACTCTCTATGTCCCCTATCCTCCAGGCCGGCTCGGTCCTCCCTCCCGCTCCGTGGCTCGACGACTCATTGCGAGCTCACAGAACAGGGCTCCGGGCAGCCGAGCGGAAATGGAGGAAAACTCGCCTCCCTGCGGACCTGGCATCCTTTCACTCCCTCCTCTCTACATTTTCCTCCTCTGTCTCTGCTGCTAAAGCCACTTTCTACCACTCTAAATTCCAAGCATCTGCCTCTAACCCTAGGAAGCTCTTTGCCACCTTCTCCTCCCTCCTGAATACTCCTCCCCCTCCCCTCCTCCCTCTCTGCAGATGACTTCGTCAACCATTTTGAAAAGAAGGTCGACGACATCCGATCCTCGTTTGCTAAGTCAAACGACACCGCTGGTTCTGCTCACACTGCCCTACCCTGTGCTCTGACCTCTTTCTCCCTCTCTCTCCAGATGAAATCTCGCGTCTTGTGACGGCTGGCCGCCCAACAACCTGCCCGCTTGACCCTATCCCCTCCTCTCTTCTCCAGACCATTTCCGGAGACCTTCTCCCTTACCTCACCTCGCTCATCAACTCATCCCTGACCGCTGGCTACGTCCCTTCCGTCTTCAAGAGAGCGAGAGTTGCACCCCTTCTGAAAAAACCTACACTCGATCCCTCCGATGTCAATAACTACAGACCAGTATCCCTTCTCTCTTTCTCTCCAAAACTCTTGAGCGTGCCGTCCTTGGCCAGCTCTACCGCTATCTCTCTCAGAATGACCTTCTTGATCCAAATCAGTCAGGTTTCAAGACTAGTCATTCAACTGAGACTGCTCTTCTCTGCATCACGGAGGCGCTCCGCACTGCTAAAGCTAACTCTCTCTCCTCTGCTCTCATCCTTCTAGACCTATCGGCTGCCTTCGATACTGTGAACCATCAGATCCTCCTCTCCACCCTCTCCGAGTTGGGCATCTCCGGCGCGGCCCACGCTTGGATTGCGTCCTACCTGACAGGTCGCTCCTACCAGGTGGCGTGGCGAGAATCTGTCTCCTCACCACGCGCTCTCACCACTGGTGTCCCCCAGGGCTCTGTTCTAGGCCCTCTCTTATTCTTGCTATACACCAAGTCACTTGGCTCTGTCATAACCTCACATGGTCTCTCCTATCATTGCTATGCAGACGACACACAATTAATCTTCTCCTTTCCCCTTCTGATGACCAGGTGGCGAATCGCACTACCACTGAGGAAGTACAGTTCCCGCTCAGCCCAGTCAAAACTGTTCGCTGCTCTGGCCCCCAATGGTGGAACAAACTCCCTCACGACGCCAGGATTGCGGAGTCAATCACCACCTTCCGGAGACACCTGAAACCCCACCTCTTTAAGGAATACCTAGGATAGGATAAGTAATCCTTCTCAACCCCCTAAAAAGATTTAGATGCACTATTGTAAAGTGGCTGTTCCACTGGATGTCATAAGGTGAATGCACCAATTTGTAAGTCGCTCTGGATAAGAGCGTCTGCTAAATGACTTAAATGTAAATGTAATGTAAATGTAAATCAATGAGACAAGGTAGAATAATCTTTGTGGAAGAAAAGATAGTTTCAGGAAGAAAGATGGAGGGGTAACAAGACAAAGATGCATCAGTGATATAAATAAATATACTGAGAGAGATGGTAGAGAGATACAAGGAAGAGCTATGCTGTTGCTATAGCACCACAAGTCGATTAACGACAACATCACTAGCTAGCTACACATAGGCCTACAAGACCCCAAATGATCCTCCTGTTCCCATTCATGTATTCCCGACGCTGACTGTATCAATAAAACATGATGTATCAGAGAGGAACCGTGTCTGTCTGTCTTCTCATTACCAGAGAGGGGCAAATGGATCCTGTAAGGGAAAGGTGGCTGCTGTCTTTACTTTCACCTTACCAGGGCTGAGAGAAAGTGGACAGAGAGAGAGAGGTGAGGTGAGGTAGAGATGAGGGCGGGAGGAGTGGAAAGCAAAATATAGGGGAGAGAGGGGGAGTCAGAGAGAAAGAGAGAGTGAGCAGCAAATGCTGCCAAGCCCACCAGATGAAAGTTACTGCACCTGTCAAACAAACTGTTGGAGCTGTGATAAATTAATGATCAAATGGTATGGTGAGGAGTACAGTGGCACTGCCGAGTCCTGTAAGCACCACAACCTGAGCTTCACAGAGAGACAGAGAGAGAGGGAGGGAACGGGAAAAGAGAAAATGATGAAGAAAAAGATGAGGGGAGAGGAAGGAAGAGACAAAGAGATGCAGCTGACATCAGAACATCTCCTGGTGTAGCTGAGAAGAGAGAGAGAGAGAGAGAGAGAGAGAGAGAGAGAGAGAGAGAGAGAGAGAGAGAGAGAGAGAGAGAGAGAGAGAGAGAGAGAGAGAGAGAGAGAGAGAGTGAAGAGAGAGCAAGAGAGAGAGAGAGAGAGAGAGAGAGAGAGAGAGAGAGAGAGAGAGAGAGAGAGAGAGAGAGAGACAGAGAGAGAAGGAGACAGAGAGAGAGAGAGAGAGAGAGAGAAAGAGGGAGACAGAGAGAGAGAGAGAAAGAAAGAGGGTGACAGAGAGCGAGAGAGAGAGAGAGAGAGAGAGAGAGAGAGAGAGAGAGGGAGGGAGGGAAATACAGACAGAGAGACACACTACACTGGGCCCCAGACCAGCAGCCTGAAGTATACAGCCTGAAGCCACCCACCCACGCACATACAAACACGCACAATTTTAACTATCGTCAGTTCCCTCTGCGCAAGCACACACACAAACACACACATACACACAGGCTGGGGCCAGGCCGGGCCAAACACACTGACAGAGTGTGAAGGAAGGACCATCCCGACAACTCATGCCTATAGGTCACATTGGATACTGTACTAAAGGCATGTTAATTCTGATATAAGGACATAACTGTTATTCAAATAAAAAGGAATATCTGCCTATATCTGCCTGTGTGTACGTCTGTGTTTGTCATTAAATCTACTGTTGAATGTGCCACAGTGCCCCTCTGGTCTGGGATTGGTTCGTCTTAGAAGAAACAACATGGGGTTTTTCCGTTTGTAAACAGCGTGCGATGTGGATTTTGAGAGTTCAGAGAGGGAAGGCTTCCCTTCATTTTGATGTGTCTTTCTTCTGGCACATTTCCATCCCTATTATGTAGTACAGGCAGCATGACAGAACACCTCAGCTCATCTCAAATGCAGTTATCCAGCTAACTACCAGTCTTCCTCTTCCTCTTCCCTTCCTTCTCATCCCTTTGAAAGAACAGAGGGAAATTAAAATCATGAGCCTGAATTATGGATCCAATGACAAGATGGCTTTGGAGGCTTATTCTCTCTCTCTCTCTCTCTCTCTCTCTCTCTCTCTCTCTCTCTCTCTCTCTCTTCTCTCTCGCCTTCCTTCCTAAACAAAGTTACAGAGGATTTGCCTGCTAGGGCTGCTAACATATTCCTTATAGACCACGAGAGAGAGAGACTGAGATGATGGAAAAGAAAAGTTTCAAATGACGTTAACACACAGTTTGCTAAAACTGACAAGGGACTCAATTAAGGCTGGCTGTCAAAGCAGGAGTGATATTTTATTAAGTGGCATTGGAGCACCGATCGAGCGGGTACATCAAGCGACACATCTGTAGAGTAGCGGGTGAGGAGCGCCAGCCGGGTAAGAGGGACACGTGTTGACACTATCAGGAACCATCAGTCCCACTTCATCACAACCCCTGAGAAATTAAGCATGAGTCTGATATTAGGATGCTAATGTCATTTTCTATACACACCATCACTGTGGGATGAAAGCTATTCCCACTCCTTAAAAAAAGAGGGAAAAAATAAGAAAATCAAGAATGTTTTTTGATTTTGATATAATTCTGTGTACTATTACATTATACCAAATCATTCTACCAAACCAGAACAGGTCATAGAAAACAATCACAAAATAAAATAAACATAAAATAATGAATGTGAATGTCTGATGAAATAGACCCTGGTGTAACTCCATGTACATGTAAAGTATAGAAAACATACATGTAGACTTGATATTCAGGTATACCATGTAGACTTGATATTCAGGTATACCAGTGTAGACCTGATATTCAGGTATACCAGTGTAGACTTGATATTCAGGTCTACCATGTAGACTTGATATTCAGGCATACCATGTAGACTTGATATTCAGGTATACCATGTAGACTTGATATTCAGGCATACCATGTAAACTTTATATTCAGGTATACCATGTAGACTTGATATTCAGGTATACCATGTAGACTTGATATTCAGGCATACCATGTAGACTTTATATTCAGGTATACCATGTAGACTTGATATTCAGGTATACCATGTAGACTTGATATTCAGGTATACCAGTGTAGACTTGATATTCAGGTATACCAGTGTAGACTTGATATTCAGGTCTACCATGTAGACTTGATATTCAGGTATACCATGTAGGCGTGATATTCAGGTATACCATGTAGACTTGATATTCAGGTATACCAGTGTAGACTTGATATTCAGGTCTACCATGTAGACTTGATATTCAGGCATACCATGTAGCTTGATATTCAGGCATACCATGTAGACTTGATATTCAGGTATACCATGTAGACTTGATATTCAGGTATACCATGTATACTTGATATTCAGATATACCATGTAGACTTGATATTCAGGTATACCATGAACACTTGATATTCAGGCATACCATGTAGACTTGATATTCAGGTATACCAGTGTAGACTTGATATTCAGGTATACCATGTAGACTTGATATTCAGGCATACCATGTAGACTTGATATTCAGGTATACCATGTAGACTTGATATTCAGGTATACCATGTAGACTTGATATTCAGGTATACCATGTAGACTTGATATTCAGGCATACCATGTAGACTTGATATTCAGGCATACCATGTAGACTTGATATTCAGGTATACTATGTAGACTTGATATTCAGGTATACCATGTAGACTTGATATTCAGATATACCATGTAGACTTGATATTCAGGTATACCATGTAGACTTGATATTCAGGTATTCAGATATACCATGTAGACTTGATATTCAGGTATTCAGATATACCATGTAGACTTGATATTCAGGTATACCATGTAGACTTGATATTCAGGTATTCAGGTATACCATGTAGACTTGATATTCACAGAAAACCATGTAGACTTGATATTCAGGTATACGATGTCGACTTGATATTCAGGTATACCATGTAGACTTGACATTCAGGTATACCATGTAGACTTGATATTCAGGTATACCATGTAGACTTGATATTCAGGTCTACCATGTAGACTTGATATTCAGGTATACCATGTAGACTTGATATTCAGGTATACCATGTAGACTTGATATTCAGGTATACCAGTGTAGACTTGATATTCAGGTATACCATGTAGACTTGATATTCAGGTCTACCATGTAGACTTGATATTCAGGTATACCATGTAGACTTGATATTCAGGTAATCAGATATACCATGTAGACTTGATATTCAGGTATTCAGATATACCATGTAGACTTGATATTCAGGTATACCATGTAGACTTGATATTCAGGTATACCATGTAGACTTGATATTCAGGTATACCAGTGTAGACTTGATATTCAGGTATACCATGTAGACTTGATATTCAGGCATACCATGTAGACTTGATATTCAGGTATACCATGTAGACTTGATATTCAGGTATACCATGTAGACTTGATATTCAGGTATACCATGTAGACTTGATATTCAGGCATACCATGTAGACTTGATATTCAGGCATACCATGTAGACTTGATATTCAGGTATACTATGTAGACTTGATATTCAGGTATACCATGTAGACTTGATATTCAGATATACCATGTAGACTTGATATTCAGGTATACCATGTAGACTAGATATTCAGGTATTCAGATATACCATGTAGACTTGATATTCAGGTATTCAGATATACCATGTAGACTTGATATTCAGGTATACCATGTAGACTTGATATTCAGGTATTCAGGTATACCATGTAGACTTGATATTCACGGAAAACCATGTAGACTTGATATTCAGGTATACCATGTCGACTTGATATTCAGGTATACCATGTAGACTTGACATTCAGGTATACCATGTAGACTTGATATTCAGGTATACCATGTAGACTTGATATTCAGGTCTACCATGTAGACTTGATATTCAGGTATACCATGTAGACTTGATATTCAGGTATACCATGTAGACTTGATATTCAGGTATACCAGTATAGACTTGATATTCAGGTATACCATGTAGACTTGATATTCAGGTCTACCATGTAGACTTGATATTCAGGTATTCAGATATACCATGTAGACTTGATATTCAGGTATACCATGTAGACTTGATATTCAGGTATTCAGGTATACCATGTAGACTTGATATTCAGGTCTACCATGTAGACTTGATATTCAGGTATTCAGATATACCATGTAGACTTGATATTCAGGTATACCATGTAGACTTGATATTCAGGTATTCAGGTATACCATGTAGACTTGATATTCACGGAAAACCATGTAGACTTGATATTCAGGTATACCATGTCGACTTGATATTCAGGTATACCATGTAGACTTGACATTCAGGTATACCATGTAGACTTGATATTCAGGTATACCATGTAGACTTGATATTCAGGTCTACCATGTAGACTTGATATTCAGGTATACCATGTAGACTTGATATTCAGGTATACCATGTAGACTTGATATTCAGGTATACCAGTGTAGACTTGATATTCAGGTATACCATGTAGACTTGATATTCAGGTCTACCATAGACTTGATATTCAGGTATACCATGTAGACTTGATATTCAGGTATTCAGATATACCATGTAGACTTGATATTCAGGTATTCAGATATACCATGTAGACTTGATATTCAGGTATACCATGTAGACTTGATATTCAGGTATACCATGTAGACTTGATATTCAGGTATACCAGTGTAGACTTGATATTCAGGTATACCATGTAGACTTGATATTCAGGCATACCATGTAGACTTGATATTCAGGTATACCATGTAGACTTGATATTCAGGTATACCATGTAGACTTGATATTCAGGTATACCATGTAGACTTGATATTCAGGCATACCATGTAGACTTGATATTCAGGCATACCATGTAGACTTGATATTCAGGTATACTATGTAGACTTGATATTCAGGTATACCATGTAGACTTGATATTCAGATATACCATGTAGACTTGATATTCAGGTATACCATGTAGACTAGATATTCAGGTATTCAGATATACCATGTAGACTTGATATTCAGGTATTCAGATATACCATGTAGACTTGAAATTCAGGTATACCATGTAGACTTGATATTCAGGTATTCAGGTATACCATGTAGACTTGATATTCACGGAAAACCATGTAGACTTGATATTCAGGTATACCATGTCGACTTGATATTCAGGTATACCATGTAGACTTGACATTCAGGTATACCATGTAGACTTGATATTCAGGTATACCATGTAGACTTGATATTCAGGTCTACCATGTAGACTTGATATTCAGGTATACCATGTAGACTTGATATTCAGGTATACCATGTAGACTTGATATTCATGTATACCAGTGTAGACTTGATATTCAGGTATACCATGTAGACTTGATATTCAGGTCTACCATGTAGACTTGATATTCAGGTATTCAGATATACCATGTAGACTTGATATTCAGGTATTCAGATATACCATGTAGACTTGATATTCAGGTATACCATGTAGACTTGATATTCAGGTATTCAGGTATACCATGTAGACTTGATATTCAGGTATTCAGATATACCATGTAGACTTGATATTCAGGTATTCAGATATACCATGTAGACTTGATATTCAGGTATACCATGTAGACTTGATATTCAGGTATTCAGATATACCATGTAGACTTGATATTCAGGTATTCAGATATACCATGTAGACTTGATATTCAGGTATACCATGTAGACTTGATATTCAGGTATTCAGGTATACCATGTAGACTTGATATTCAGGCATTCAGATATACCATGTAGACTTGATATTCACGGAAAACCATGTAGACTTGATATTCAGGTATACCATGTAGACTTGATATTCAGGTATACCATGTAGACTTGACATTCAGGTATACCATGGGGACTTGATATTCAGATGTACCATGTAGACTTGATATTCAGGTATACCATGAACACTTGATATTCAGGTATACCATGAAGACTTGACATTCAGGTATACCATGTAGACTTGATATTCAGGTATACCATGTAAACTTGATATTCAGGTATACCATGTAGACTTGACATTCAGGTATACCATGGGGACTTGATATTCAGATGTACCATGTAGACTTGATATTCAGGTATACCATGTAGACTTGACATTCAGGTATACCATGTAGACTTGATATTCAGGTATACCATGTAGACTTGATATTCAGGTATACCATGTAGACTTGATATTCAGGTATACCATGTAGACTTGATATTCAGGTATACCATGAAGACTTGATATTCAGGTATACCATGTAGACTTGACATTCAGGTATACCATGTAGACTTGATATTCAGGTATACCATGTAAACTTGATATTCAGGTATACCATGTAGACTTGATATTCAGGCATACCATGTAGACTTTATATTCAGGTATACCATGTAGACTTGATATTCAGGCATACCATGTAGACTTGATATTCAGGTATACCATGTAGACTTGATATTCAGGTATACCATGTGTTGATATTCAGGTCTACCATGAAGACTTGATATTCATGTAGACTTGATATTCAGGATTACCATGTAGACTTGATATTCAGGTATACCATGTAGACTTGATATTCAGGTATACATGTATACTTGATATTCAGATATACCATGTAGACTTGATATTCAGGTATACCATGAACACTTGATATTCAGGCATACCATGTAGACTTGATATTCAGGTATACCAGTGTAGACTTGATATTCAGGTATACCATGTAGACTTGATATTCAGGCATACCATGTAGACTTGATATTCAGGTATACCATGTAGACTTGATATTCAGGTATACCATGTAGACTTGATATTCAGGTATACCATAGACTTGATATTCAGGTATACCATGTAGACGTGATATTCAGGTATACCATGTAGACTTGATATTCAGGTATACCAGTGTAGACTTGATATTCAGGTCTTGACTTGATATTCAGGCATACCATGTAGACTTGATATTCAGGCATACCATGTAGACTTGATATTCAGGTATACCATGTAGATGATATTCAGGTATACCATGTATATTGATATTCAGATATACCATGTAGACTTGATATTCAGGTATACCATGAACACTTGATATTCAGGTATACCATGTCGACTTGATATTCAGGTATACCATGTAGACTTGACATTCAGGTATACCATGTAGACTTGATATTCAGATATACCATGTAGACTTGATATTCAGGTATACCATGAACACTTGATATTCAGGTATACCATGTAGACTTGACATTCAGGTATACCATGTAGACTTG
This sequence comes from Oncorhynchus keta, assembly GCF_023373465.1. Taxonomy (NCBI): domain Eukaryota; kingdom Metazoa; phylum Chordata; class Actinopteri; order Salmoniformes; family Salmonidae; genus Oncorhynchus; species Oncorhynchus keta. The sequence goes on from NC_068422.1 coordinate 80,760,167, forward strand.
ATATTCATGTATACCATGTAAACTTGATATTCAGGTATACCATGTAGACTTGATATTCAGGTATACCATGTAGACTTGATATTCAGGTATACCATGTAGACTTGATATTCAGGTTTACCATGTAGACTTGACATTCAGGTATACCATGTAGACTTGATATTCAGTTATACCATGTAAACTTGATATTCAGGTATACCATGTAGACTTGATATTCAGGTATACCATGTAGACTTGATATTCAGATATACCATGTAGACTTGATATTCAGGCATACCATGTAGACTTGATATTCAGGTATACCATGTAGACTTGATATTCAGGTATGCCATGTAGACTTGATATTCAGATATCAGACCTGATATTCAGATATACCAGTGTAGACTTGATATTCAGATATACCATGTAGACTTGATATGCAGATATACCATGTAGACTTGATATTCAGGTATACCAGTGTAGACTTGATATTCAGGTATACCAGTGTAGACTTGATATTCAGGTATACCAGTGTAGACTTGATATTCAGGTATACCATGTAGACTTGATATTCAGGTATACCATGTATACTTGATATTCAGGTATACCAGTGTAGACTTGATATTCAGGTATACCATGTAGACTTGATATTCAGGCATACCAGTAGACTTTATATTCAGGTATACCATGTAGACTTGATATTCAGGCATACCATGTAGACTTGATATTCAGGTATACCATGTAGACTTGATATTCAGGTATACCATGTAGACTTGATATTCAGGTATACCATGAAGACTTGATATTCAGGTATACCATGTAGACTTGACATTCAGGTATACCATGTAAACTTGATATTCAGGTATACCATGTAGACTTGATATTCAGGTATACCATGTAGATATTCAGGTATACCATGTAGACTTGATATTCAGGTATACCAGTGTAGACTTGATATTCAGGTCTACCATGTAGACTTGATATTCAAGCATACCATGTAGACTTGATATTCAGGCATACCATGTAGACTTGATATTCAGGTATACCATGTAGACTTGATATTCAGGTATACCATGTATACTTGATATTCAGATATACCATGTAGACTTGATATTCAGGTATACCATGAACACTTGATATTCAGGCATACCATGTAGACTTGATATTCAGGTATACCATGTAGACTTGATATTCAGGTATACCATGTAGACTTGATATTCAGGCATACCATGTAGACTTGATATTCAGGTATACCATGTAGACTTGATATTCAGGTATACCATGTAGACTTGATATTCAGGTATACCATGTAGACTTGATATTCAGGTATACCATGTAGACGTGATATTCAGGTATACCATGTAGACTTGATATTCAGGTATACCAGTGTAGACTTGATATTCAGGTCTACCATGTAGACTTGATATTCAGGCATACCATGTAGACTTGATATTCAGGCATACCATGTAGACTTGATATTCAGGTATACCATGTAGACTTGATATTCAGGTATACCATGTATACTTGATATTCAGATATACCATGTAGACTTGATATTCAGGTATACCATGAACACTTGATATTCAGGTATACCATGTCAACTTGATATTCAGGTATACCATGTAGACTTGACATTCAGGTATACCATGTAGACTTGATATTCAGATATACCATGTAGACTTGATATTCAGGTATACCATGAACACTTGATATTCAGGTATACCATGTAGACTTGACATTCAGGTATACCATGTAGACTTGATATTCATGTATACCATGTAAACTTGATATTCAGGTATACCATGTAGACTTGATATTCAGGTATACCATGTAGACTTGATATTCAGGTATACCATGTAGACTTGATATTCAGGTTTACCATGTAGACTTGACATTCAGGTATACCATGTAGACTTGATATTCAGTTATACCATGTAAACTTGATATTCAGGTATACCATGTAGACTTGATATTCAGGTATACCATGTAGACTTGATATTCAGATATACCATGTAGACTTGATATTCAGGCATACCATGTAGACTTGATATTCAGGTATACCATGTAGACTTGATATTCAGGTATGCCATGTAGACTTGATATTCAGATATACCATGTAGACCTGATATTCAGATATACCAGTGTAGACTTGATATTCAGATATACCATGTAGACTTGATATGCAGATATACCATGTAGACTTGATATTCAGGTATACCAGTGTAGACTTGATATTCAGGTATACCAGTGTAGACTTGATATTCAGGTATACCAGTGTAGACTTGATATTCAGGTATACCATGTAGACTTGATATTCAGGTATACCATGTATACTTGATATTCAGGTATACCAGTGTAGACTTGATATTCAGGTATACCAGTGTAGGCTTGATAAGGCGACAAGGGGAGGAGAGGGGAGCAGACATTATGTTTTTAATTGTGTGTGTGCTGACAGAGTTCTGACACTGCTGTCTGTCTGTCTGTCTGTCTGTCTGTCTGTCTGTCTGTCTGGCTGGCTGGCTGGCTGGCTGTCTGGTTGCCTGCCTGCCTGTCGGTCTGTCTGTCCTACAGTACCTAGTTCACTGAGGCTCTGGTACATGCTGCCTGCTGACTTTGAAGGTTAGGAGAAAGGATAGAGGAGAGAGAGATGGTGTGTGTGTGTGTGTGTGTGTGTGTGTGTGTGTGTGTGTGTGTGTGTGTGTGTGTGTGTGTGTGTGTGTGTGTGTGTGTGTGTGTGTGTGTGTGTGTGTGTGTGTGTGTGTCACACTCCTGCTCTGTATGAATATCTGAGACTAGAGCTTGTCGCTGAGAGGAGGCCAAGGCACAGACCCAGGTTCAGTTTGGGTAGGAGGATGGGTTGGAGGCAGGTGGATGAGATGAGTCCTGTGTGTAGAGTTGTGTGTGTAGAGCACTATGTGAAGTGCTCTGCGTCAAAGAAAGGCCTCCCAAGGGCCTGACGCTTCCACACAGAGCCCCTCTCTGCTTCTCCCCTCTAACCTGCACCACAATCACTATATCTCCATGGTTACAGTATGGGATATCTACCAATTCCTAAGTCTCTCTATTCTTGCTTATAAAAACCTCAAAACAAGGTCTGTGAAAAAACTAGAAGCTCACTTTCTGTTCCACCCAAAAGTTTCAACCATCAGAAAAAAACACTGATATTTCTGAAAGGAAAACAACTGCCTTCAGATGTTGTTTCCAATAGAGGTCAGGCATCATGTTAGAACCGTCTTGAAACATTAATTCTGTTGTCTCTCTCGTAATTGAGGTTGCACTTGGATGATACAACAGGCCAAGGAAATAGTAGGTTATACAGAGAACACACCCTGTCAGTAGCCCAGCAGCAGTCCAGAGTCAGTGTGTGTTTCTGGGTTTCTTCATGCTCTGCGGAGCTGACATTTGGCAGGACATGTAGTCAGAGTCTGACCATACATAGTCTGTTTTATCTAGAACAAAAGGCTATTCCACAGCACAAAAGGCCAGGTTCAAAGGGAATGCAGGCGTCAGGGGTACAGGCCCAGATACATGAAACAATCAGTGTAAACTTGTCAGAAGATAGAGCGAGATGCACCTCCAATACTTCTGCCTATGCACCACTGTGTAGGCACGTGTCTACTCATCCACACAGGGTTCATCTGTTTCTTTCTTTGATTACAGTATGTTTCATACATTATCATAGTGGATATTCTGTTATCGTACTCTGGCCTGCAATGGCTCTGATAAGAGGGCCTTGATGCACCTACAACACTTTGGCTTACCTGTGCTGTAGGCAGTGAAGTATGAACTATCCATACAGGGACCATACAGCATCAAACACACAGTAGGATTAGGTCTATGTCAGCTGGCTTCTCTCCTTCATCATACTATGTTTCATACATTATCATATGTACTGAATGTGGAGTTAGGATTGCACACAGCCAGCCATAGCCCTATCACTCTCCTCTTCATCTGTGTGTGCCCACAGAGGGAACTGACGACAGTTGTGATTGGGTGAAATCTGCAGCCCCATCTCAGTGACAGCTGGTAGAGACACGCTGACAGATCAGAGCCTCAACCACTGTTATAACGAAGCTAGAGTACACACACTGAGGGACACGTACAAATGAGTCTGGAGATCTCTCTCTCTTAATTATTTCCCCTCTTCCCCTCTCTCTTTATCCTCACTTCTCTCACTCTTCCCTTCTCTCTCTCTCTCTCTCTCTCTCTCTCTCTCTCTCTCTCTCTCTCTCTCTCTCTCTCTCTCTCTCTCTCTCTCCCTCTCTCTCTCTCTCTCTCTCTCTCTCTCTCTCTCTCTCTCTCTCTCTCTCTCTCTCTCTCTCTCTCTCTCTCTCTCTCCTCTCTCTCCCTCTCTCTCTCTCTCTCTCTCTCTCTCTCTCTCTCTCTCTCTCACTCTCTCTCTCTCTCTCCCTCTCTCCCCCTCTCTCTCTCTCTCTCTCTCTCTCTCTCTCTCTCTCTCTCTCTCTCTCTCTCTCTCTCCCTCTCTCTCTCTCTCTCTCTCTCTCTCTCTCCCTCTCTCCCCCTCTCTCTCCCTCTCCCTGTTCTTCCTCTCTCTCTGGACTCAGATATGACAGTTATTTTTGACAGATAGATCTGTGGGTGCTCATGCCTCCATATTAAAGTAGCTGCTAGTGCAGGTGAGGCTGAGGCTTTCAGCACTCTGCTGGCTGGCTGGGTTGGAAGTGGACTCCTGCTTTCCTGTGTACTCCCACTGAACTTGATTAGTTATTATTTGGAGAGTGACATTTACATTCAGTTACCCAATGTGGCTTGAGTGCATCATTTGATGGGAAAGCTGTCAGTTTGAGTGTGTATAAATTCTCATACGGTGTTTTAAGTAGCGATGATATTTCCACATAGGCTTCATTTCAATATTAGTTTTGTATCCATGTAATTTCTCTTATGATGATTATGTTACTGAATATTAATGGAACTTAGTAGGTATAGTACATTATACACAACTACTGAATTAGTTTACTGTATCCTCTGTATAAGGAGAAAATAAGTATTTTAAATGCATTTTACCTCATAAGTTTCCTCACGTCGAAAGTAAAGAATAACGACGTTCAACAATGTGAATGAGGGAATGTTATGTCTGAATGTGTGTGTGTATTTACAGTGTGTGTTCAGTTGTCGAGGCAGTGTGTGTTGGCCTTTACCTCAGGGCTGTTCTGGCCTCTCCTAAAGCCTTAGTCTGGTCAGCCTCAGGACATAATGTACTGTTAGGCTTTTTGGAACTCACCATACTCCTCTACCTAGATGAACTGAAACTTTTTCCTCATCTCTTTGGTCCCCCTCTCCCTCCTGCAACATAAGCCCAATCTGCTTCATACTTCTGTCTGTGTCGTTCACCAGAGCAGGACGATGTGTGTGTACCAGGGGTGATGGTCCTGTACCCCAGGTACCTCTAGCATCCAGTCCCCCTGAGCCACCACACAGTGATGGAGCTGATGAATTATAGAAGACAAGGCCTGTGTGAGTTAGGAGGAGATCACTGAACACTGAGGCTACACTTCTACAATACAGCCCTGCCTCAGGGAGACATACTCACAGACAGAGCCACACTGACTAAAGTACAAAAATACATATGCAGCCAGGAGGACATTGTGCTCTGACAAAGAGTGTTATGTTTTATTGCAAGAGTTTATTGAAGTATGCTTCAAAATGTGCTTGGTTGTGGTCAGTAGCACACACAGGACCCAGTATGTGTACTACATGAATCAATATTCTGTGATCAGAAGGGATTGAATATGTAAGACCCAATGGAGATCCAGTGGCATCCAATTTAGACTCTGAGATACTTTGGTATCCACTTGTTTCAGACATCACACGGTAGTTGTATTTAGGTGGTAAGAATAGAACAGTATCTTAAACCACTTCCTCCCTCAGTTGATGTTGTTGGGGTAGATGTGTTAATGTTGGAATTAAACAACCAGGATCATTTGGCGACGCAAATAAAACAAATCCTACGAGTGCCTCCGGCTTGCGGTCCGACCCCATCTTAAAGTTCTGATTTTCTGCAGCTCAGCCTCATCACCGGCAGTTGCCGAGAACACAAACACGTGTGTTTCTGCGCATTTGTGTGTTTGTGTACATGTGTGAGTATGTGTATCCAAAACCCAGCATCAGTGGTAAACAAGCTTAATCAGCCTTGTTTCACCCCGGTTGGTTCCACTGACAGTTTATTTCAACAACCAGAGAGTAGGATGGAGAGAGGTGCGGTTAGAGAGGTGGGGTTAGAGAGGCGGGGTTAGAGAGGTGGGGTTAGAGAGGTGGGGTTAGAGAGGCGGGGTTGGAGAGGCGGGGTTAGGCGGGGAGAGGCAGGGTTAGAGAGGCGGGGTTAGAGAGGCGGGGTTAGAGAGGTGGGGTTAGAGAGGTGGGGTTAGAGAGGTGGGGTTAAAGAGGAGGGTTAGAGAGGCAGGGTTAGAGAGGCGGGGTTAGAGAGGTGGGGTTAGAGAGGTGGGGTTAGAGAGGCGGGGTTAGAGAGGCGGGGTTAGAGAGGTGGGGTTAAAGAGGCGGGGTTAGAGAGGCGGGGTTAGAGAGGCGGGGTTAGAGAGGTGGGGTTAGAGAGGCGGGGGTAGAGAGGCGGGGTTAGAGAGGAGGGGTTAGAGAGGCGAGGTTAGAGAGGCGGGGTTAGAGAGGCGGGGTTAGAGAGGCGGGGTTAGAGAGGCGGGGTTAGAGAGGCGGGGTTAGAGAGGCGGGGTTAGAGAGGTGGGGTTAGAGAGGCGGGGTTAGAGAGGCGGGGTTAGAGAGGCGGGGTTAGAGAGGTGGGGTTAAAGAGGCGGGGTTAGAGAGGCGGGGTTAGAGAGGCGGGGTTAGAGAGGCGGGGTTAGAGAGGCGGGGTTAAAGAGGCGGGGTTAGAGGCGGTGGGGTTAGAGAGGCGGGGTTAGAGAGGTGGGGTTAGAGAGGCGGGGTTAGAGAGGCGGCGTTAGAGAGGTGGGGTTAAGAGGCGGGGTTAGAGAGGCGGGGTTAGAGAGGCGGGGTTAGAGAGGCGGGGTTAAAGAGGCAGGGTTAGAGAGGCGGGGTTAGAGAGGCGGGGTTAGAGAGGCGGGGTTAGAGAGGCGAGGTTAGAGAGGCGGGGTTAGAGAGGTGGGGTTAGGGAGGCGAGGTTAGAGAGGCGGGGTTAGAGAGGCGGGGTTAGAGAGGCGGGGTTAGAGAGGCGGGGTTAGAGAGGCGGGGTTAGAGAGGCGGGGTTAGAGAGGTGGGGTTAAAGAGGCGGGGTTAGAGAGACGCCTTGCCCGGGTTAGCCTAGCCCGCTAGCCCAGGCTATAAGTAGAAAACTGATTGTGGGGAGGAAAACAAATAGTTAGGCAGTGATGTCACCTAGCTTAACAGTTCTAATTGGATACACATATATTTGTGGAGAGGAACTTAACGGGGCCTTAAATGATGCATTAATCAAACGGGTCTTAATATGAAGTGACAGGGAGCCGGCAATCTGGCAGCCATCTGGAAGACAGACTTGTCAGTCACAGAGAGGTGAGAAAGAGGGATGGATGAACTCTGGGTTAACCCAGAGAGAGAGAAAGAGAGGGAGGGAGAGCAACAGAGAGGGAGAGAGAGAGAGAGAGAGAGAGAGAGAACATTGCTTCAGAAGGATAGAGAACATTGCTACAGATGGACAGAAAATTAAATGGCCATAGCTAGAGCTAAATATATCTCCAAAGATACAATCAAATGTGACGCCTGCTAACTGAGTTAGAGACATGACCATTTGACAGTTATATAGCATCTGATCCTAGTCAGAGTCATGAACTCAGTCACAGCAACTGCCACACACACTACAACAGCCACAAGCACACACACATACACTACACATTCCACAAACACTGGCACAAACATTCAACAAACTCTCATACACAGACACACACACTTCACACATTCCCTATGATAAGTCTGATTCCTCTGACGGCCTTGTGAACTATGATGAGCTGTTTCTTCTTCTCCTCCCTTCATTACACAATATCAAGACACATTGGGTGAGTTTACACCAAAACACACTGTTTGTAGCTCTTTCAAATGGTGTATGGTAACAAAACAATACAACAAGGCTAAACCAATCATGCAGACGTCATCAGCAGATGCTGCTCCGTTGTGGTGCAGACAAGGCAGATGCAGTCATGAGGCGAACAAGAAGAAAGCTGACAAGACGTGTGATACACACTTCCACCAGCTCAATGCTACACTTTGATTCCCTATCTCTCTAGCGATAGTGGGGGGATTTTACTTCATCTTGCCTGTACTTTACAACATTACTTTTAAAACCCAAGTCTGATTCCTCCATTGTTCTCTCTTGGTAAGTTATGTATGACAAATGCCCGGGGCCAAATCACCATCAAAGCGTCTGATGGCAGGAACATGACGTCTCTAAGCTTCTTAGGGATGACAGATGTCACTTTTGAAGTGAGCACAGGGATGAAAGTGGCGTTGGAAATGACTGGCGTCGTGCGGGCAGCTGCATTACTCCAGACGAGGACCCAGTAGGCTGCCATCGTCAGGTGTCATCAGTGCTCCGGAGGTATAATGGGGGCAGACTGGCAGGACAGGAGCTCTCCACTGGCCGTCTGGGTGTCTGAGTGTCTGTCTGCGTACCCACCTGGTGCCCTCCCTCCTCCAGAAATCATGCAGGCACCCTCACCTCGCCTGCCAATCCCCAACCAATCCAGCTACCAATCCTCCTTTATTAGGGAGGGAAGCCAATCACCAACCAATCCAGCTACCAATCCTCCTTTATTAGGGAGGGAAGCCAATCAACAACCAATCCAGTTACCAATCCTCCTTTATTAGGGAGGAAGCCAATCAACAACCAATCCAGTTACCAATCCTCCTTTATTAGGGAGGGAAGCCAATGCCCAACCAATCCACTTACGAATCCTCCTTTATTAGGGAGGGAAGCCAATCCCCAACCAATCCAGTTACCAATCCTCCTTTATTAGGAAGGGAAGCCAATCCCCAACCAATCCAGTTACCAATCCTCCTTTATTAGGGAGGGAAGCCAATGCCCAACCAATCCAGTTACCAATCCTCCTTTATTAGGGAGGGAAGCCAATCACCAACCAATCCAGCTACTAATCCTCCTTTCTTAGGGAGGGAAGCCAATCACCAATCAATCCAGCTACCAATCCTCCTTTATTAGGGAGGGAAGCCAATCAACAACCTATCCAGTTACCAATCCTCCTTTATTAGGGAGGGAAGCCAATCAACAACCTATCCAGTTACCAATCCTCCTTTATTAGGGAGGGAAGCCAATCACCAACCAATCCAGCTACTAATCCTCCTTTCTTAGGAGGAAGCCAATCACAAATCAATCCAGCTACCAATCTTCCTTTATTAGGGAGGAAGCCAATCCCCAACCAATCCAGTTACCAATCCTCCTTTATTAGGGAGTGAAGCCAATGCCCAACCAATCCAGTTACCAATCCTCCTTTATTAGGGAGGGAAGCCAATCCCCAACCAATCCAGTTACCAATCCTCCTTTATTAGGGAGGAAGCCAATCAACAACCAATCCAGTTACCAATCCTCCTTTATTAGGGAGGAAGCCAATCAACAACCTATCCAGTTACCAATCCTCCTTTATTAGGGAGGGAAGCCAATCAACAACCAATCCAGTTACCAATCCTCCTTTATTAGGGAGGAAGCCAATCAACAACCTATCCAGTTACCAATCCTCCTTTATTAGGGAGGGAAGCCAATCAACAACCAATCCAGTTACCAATCCTCCTTTATCAGGGAGGGAAGCCAATCACCAAACAATCCAGCTACCAATCCTCCTTTATTAGGGAGGGAAGCCAATCACCAACCAATCCAGTTGGATAGCATTTCTCTCCAGCGTCACCAAGGCTACTAACTACCAACCAACCACCAGCTTCCCACATAGTGCTGTCCCCGACAAAAAAAAAAACTTGGTCAATCAAGAGTCGTCTGTTGGTCAAATTGATGAAATGTGTATTTTCCCATATATAGACACACCGTATGTTTGATTAAAATCAACTATACGTTGTCTACTGTGCTTGTCTGATGCTTTAGGCACTGCAATTAAAAATGAAGACACATAAATGACTAAAGAGGGAGCCAGAGATAAATATAACCAGAAGAAAAAACCCTGTTCCCCACCCTGCTCCTCCCGCTGCCCGCTGCTGCTGGCCTTCACAGCCATTACGCTCCTGTTGCCGGTTATAGGTTACACCAATGGTCGGCAACCTTTTCCATTTGGAGTGCCAAGTTATCATACCACTTCTACTGATCTGCGTGCCAGTTATGATTTCCATATGCACATTTTCATGGAACAATTTAATTTATAATATCTCAAAATCACCGTCAGGTGGTTAATCAAGATCCTATCTAAATGAAAATGATACAAATCTTAAATGGAATGAAATAAACCAAAACTTTTTGCTCACAAGTGTAGCCTAGGTTGTGCGCTCTGCAAACAATGTGTCCACTGTTACAATGACAACAGTAAGACTGTAATAATAATGTATTGAATGCACAGAAATGACTGTAACAAACATTGTAATTGGTTTGATGCTTGGTTGGTGGGTTAGGTTGGGTGGTTGGTTGGCTTGTTTGATGGTTGGTGGGGTGGTCGGTTGGTTGGTTGGCAATAGGCCTGACTCCATTTAGTAAACTGGTCGATTGTTTGGTTGATAGGCTGGGAATGAACAGTAAATATACTACTGGTGATACTGGTGTGTCATACCGCAGCCTCCGCAATGTATTAGTCCACTCAGAAAGACGGGAATCAGACAGTGTATATATTTGCCATTGCTCAACTAAAAAAATCTCAGTCGACAGCCATCAACCAAACAATCGATCAGTCGACTAAATTTGGTCAGGCCTATTGCCAACCAACTACCCATCCTAATCCAAGCCAAGCCACCAACCAAGCATCAAACCAACCAACCACCCATCCTAATCCAAGCCAAGCCACCAACCAAGCATCAAACCAACCAACTACCCATCCTAATCCAAGCCAAGCCACCAACCAAGCATCAAACCAACCAACTACCCATCCTAATCCAAGCCAAGCCACCAACCAAGCATCAAACCAACCAACTACCCATCCTAATCCAAGCCAAGCCACCAACCAAGCATCAAACCAACCAACCACCCAATCTAATACAAGCCAAGCCACCAACCAAGCATCAAACCAACCAACCACCCATCCTAATCCAAGCCAAGCCACCAACCAAGCATCAAACCAACCAACTACCCATCCTAATCCAAGCCAAGCCACCAACCAAGCATCAAACCAACCAACTACCCATCCTAATCCAAGCCAAGCCACCAACCAAGCATCAAACCAACCAACTACCCATCCTAATCCAAGCCAAGCCACCAACCAAGCATCAAACCAACCAACTACCCATCCTAATCCAAGCCAAGCCACCAACCAAGCATCAAACCAACCAACCACCCAATCTAATACAAGCCAAGCCACCAACCAAGCATCAAACCAACCAACCACCCATCCTAATCCAAGCCAAGCCACCAACCAAGCATCAAACCAACCAACCACCCATCCTAATCCAAGCCAAGCCACCAACCAAGCATCAAACCAACCAACCACCCATCCTAATCCAAGCCAAGCCACCAACCAAACATCAAACCAACCAACCACCCAATCTAATACAAGCCAAGCCACCAACCAAGCATCAAACCAACCAACCACCCATCCTAATCCAAGCCAAGCCACCAACCAAGCATCAAACCAACCAACCACCCATCCTAATCCAAGCCAAGCCACCAACCAAGCATCAAACCAACCAACCACCCAATCTAATACAAGCCAAGCCACCAACCAAGCATCAAACCAACCAACCACCCAACCTAATCCAAGCCAAGCCACCAACCAAGCATCAAACCAACCAACCACCCATCCTAATCCAAGCCAAGCCACCAACCAAGCATCAAACCAACCAACCACCCAATCTAATACAAGCCAAGCCACCAACCAAGCATCAAACCAACCAACCACCCAACCTAATCCAAGCCAAGCCACCAACCAAGCATCAAACCAACCAACCACCCATCCTAATCCAAGCCAAGCCACCAACCAAGCATCAAACCAACCAACCACCCAATCTAATACAAGCCAAGCCACCAACCAAGCATCAAACCAACCAACCACCCAACCTAATCCAAGCCAAGCCACCAACCAAGCATCAAACCAACCAACCACCCATCCTAATCCAGCCACCAACCAAGCATCAAACCAACCAACTACCCATCCTAATCCAAGCCAAGCCACCAACCAAGCATCAAACCAACCAACCACCCATCCTAATCCAAGCCAAGCCACCAACCAAGCATCAAACCAACCAACCACCCATCCTAATCCAAGCCAAGCCACCAACCAAACATCAAACCAACCAACCACCCAACCTAATACAAGCCAAGCCACCAACCAAGCATCAAACCAACCAACCACCCATCCTAATCCAAGCCAAGCCACCAACCAAGCATCAAACCAACCAACCACCCATCCTAATCCAAGCCAAGCCACCAACCAAGCATCAAACCAACCAACCACCCAATCTAATACAAGCCAAGCCACCAACCAAGCATCAAACCAACCAACCACCCAACCTAATCCAAGCCAAGCCACCAACCAAGCATCAAACCAACCAACCACCCATCCTAATCCAAGCCAAGCCACCAACCAAGCATCAAACCAACCAACCACCCAATCTAATACAAGCCAAGCCACCAACCAAGCATCAAACCAACCAACCACCCAACCTAATCCAAGCCAAGCCACCAACCAAGCATCAAACCAACCAACCACCCATCCTAATCCAAGCCAAGCCACCAACCAAGCATCAAACCAACCAACCACCCAATCTAATACAAGCCAAGCCACCAACCAAGCATCAAACCAACCAACCACCCAACCTAATCCAAGCCAAGCCACCAACCAAGCATCAAACCAACCAACCACCCATCCTAATCCAAGCCAAGCCACCAACCAAGCATCAAACCAACCAACTACCCATCCTAATCCAAGCCAAGCCACCAACCAAGCATCAAACCAACCAACCACCCATCCTAATCCAAGCCAAGCCACCAACCAAGCATCAAACCAACCAACCACCCATCCTAATCCAAGCCAAGCAATCTAATACAAGCCAAGCCACCAACCAAGCATCAAACCAACCAACCACCCATCCTAATCCAAGCCAAGCCACCAACCAAGCATCAAACCAACCAACCACCCATCCTAATCCAAGCCAAGCCACCAACCAAGCATCAAACCAACCAACCACCCAATCTAATACAAGCCAAGCCACCAACCAAGCATCAAACCAACCAACCACCCAACCTAATCCAAGCCAAGCCACCAACCAAGCATCAAACCAACCAACCACCCATCCTAATCCAAGCCAAGCCACCAACCAAGCATCAAACCAACCAACCACCCAATCTAATACAAGCCAAGCCACCAACCAAGCATCAAACCAACCAACCACCCAACCTAATCCAAGCCAAGCCACCAACCAAGCATCAAACCAACCAACCACCCAACCTAATCCAAGCCAAGCCACCAACCAACCATCAAATCAACCAACCACCCAACCTAATCCAAGCCAAGCCACCAACCAAGCATCAAACCAAACAACCAACCATCAAACCAACCAACCCAGCACCATTCCATTACTGTTCCACCTCAATTAGAATAGGGACAGGATCCTTTTCTCCATTCTTCAGGTTGCTCTACCTGCCAGTGGGTTTGTAGTTGTATCTATAGAGAGAATAGCTCATCTAAGAGAACCAGAGGCCTGGAATCAAAGAGGCCACTGGCTGTTTCTCTTCCTCTAGTGTGTCTACCCAGGATTCACCTGGTTACTGTAGCTTCCCGAGTGTGATGGTCGTGAAGGAGCAGAGAGTGGGGAGAGGCCTCGTGGTAAACAAGTCAAAGTAATACAACTTTCAGAAAGAAGGCAGTTGGCAGTGAAACCAAAACAATCTCTTAACTCAGGCTCACAGCTTCTCCCCTTCCCTCCACTGTTCCTGTCTTTATTGTCTCTTCATATGTCACCACAGTCTACATCTTCTACTTTACTCAGGACTTCAAGACGCTGTCTTTATTTTGCTGAGACATAAATTATTCAGTACAGTGTGTCTTCTTAGTACCTGCACATTCATGGTCTCTCTCCCATCTATCTGCTCTTCTGAAGGGGCTGCCGCTTTCAGACAGAGTTTGCAAAAGGTAACATAGTTACTTCAGCATCGACAACCACTTTCTTAGTAGGGAGGCTCTTGTCAAGTACACATATTTGTTCCTGAGCAAGGAAATATATAAAAAAGTGACTACTAAAAAGTATATCTGAATATAACATGGTAACCAACAAGCTCGACTGCTGCTAGTAAAACAACTTCTGCTGCTAGCTCGGCTAAAAATAATGACAACACATCGTCTCTAGCTAGGCACGCTGTATAGTCTGTGCGTGTGTGTGTATGTGTGCGTGGCTGTGTGTGTGTATGTGTGCGTGTGTGCCTATGTGTGAGTGAAGAGCCCAGGGAGGCTGGCTATGTAAATAGCCATATGAGACTGCATAGCATTACTGTCCAGACAGTGAAGAGGTGACCTGATCCCAATTAATCCCAGAATCCCAGGAAGAACTGTCACATCCCATCTACATCAACAGCTGTCTCTTTAACACATACACACACTTGCACATGATTACACATATACACCTATACACCTATACACACACACACACACACACACACACACACACACACACACACACACACACACACACACACACACACACACACACACACACACACACACATACACACACACAGACACACACATACATACAGTAAGTGTGTGCACACCTCACACGCGTACTGGCACACACACACACACACACGCACGCACGCACGCACGCGCACACACACGCACGCACGCACGCACGCACGCACGCACACACACACACACACACACACACACACACACACACACACACACACACACACACACACACACACACACACACACTCTCTTATTTAGGCACAATTACACACACTGGCCTGGACACACACTCTCTCTCTCTCTCTGTAACCCCCCTCTGTTTTATTCAAACACAGGTCTGTTCTGACAAGTGTCCTCCTGGTCACCACCACTCCCTCCCCACCTGTCCCCTGGTTTCTGCCCCCAGAGGTCTGTGACAGTGTGAGGGAGAGAGTGGACTTCCAGGGAGGATGGGGACTGACAGCATCCCCAGATGCCATTTACCGCCATGTTCTTTATACTATTCTTTTCATAATAGGTCACAATATACGAGAGTTAAATCAGATTACACTATAATGGACTGTGTTACAAACAGGGCTGAATTTCCACCAAAGAACTTCATGAACTGGTATTGCCTCTGTCACATAGGTAAGTATGCTATATATTGCTATATCTCGCTAATTCCTTATACTACTACAAGTGTCTTTCATTTCCTGCGAGTCCTCTTCTCAGAGGCTTAGCAATGAGTGTGTGTGTGTGTGTGTGTGTGTGTGTGTGTGTGTGTGTGTGTGTGTGTGTGTGTGTGTGTGTGTGTGTGTGTGTGTGTGTGTGTGTGTGTGTGTGTGTGTGTGTGTGTGTGTGTGTGTGTGTGTGTGTGTGTGTGTGTGTGTGCTCGAGTAGGGATGTAAACCCCCTGCACTTCTGTGTGTGTGACGATGTGTTTGTGTGATTTAGAAGAATAAAACCTGTATTGAAGACAGCAGAACTTCACTAAGAGAGACGACAAAAGCTGGACGTCTTTCCTCTCCTCTCCATCTCCCCAAGGATTGGTCTAAAGAGAGCCATCTGTCCCACCTCTCACCACCACTAAAATGAAATGTATTCCCCTGTTTTTCAGGGCCCATAAGGATACAGTACAGTTCAACATAGCACAGGCACCTATGAAAGTGGCACAGTGGATATAAAAGTCATGTTGCAGCTTTGTCTTGATTTATCTTGATATTACCATTTGAGTATTCCCTTTGAAAGTAGAGAACTGGCATCTTGTGAAATCACAGGCGAAGTCAGGAGACTATATATCACATGCTGTTACTGTTACAGCCCCATTGTTTTACACAGCTGTTCTGTTCTTAGACACAGTTTGATCTCCACCACATTCATTGTTCCCATTTGTAAATGTTTTGTGTGTGGCAATGACATACAATCAGGCATCTGCAAAGATAGACGGAGAAAAACAGAAAAAGGAATGTATGTGTCACGCTCGTCTGAATGAATGGACCAAGGCGCAGGGTACTGAGACTTCCAGATGTTGAATAAATATGAAACTCACCAAAAACAATATAGAAGAAAACTAAACATGACGTTCTGGGCTGCTCACAGGCAGCTACAAAAAAACAAGATCCCACAAACAGGTGGGAAAAGGCTGCCTAAATATGCCTCTTATTGGGAACCAACAAAGAAATAGAAAACATAGATTGCCCACCCTAGTCACTCCCTGACATAACCAAATAGAAAACTAAAAGGATCTCTATGGTTATGGTCAGGGCGTGACAGTACCCCATCTCAAAGGTGCGGACCCCGGCCGAAAATCTGAACCTATAGGGGAGGGTCCGGATGGGCATCTACCCTTGGTGGCGGCTCCGGTGCGGGGATCGTCGCCAGAAGCTTCGGACCGTGGATCGTCGCCGGAGACTCCGGACCGTAGATCGTGGCAGGGGACTGCGGACCGTAGATCGTCGTCGGGGACTCCGGATCGTGGATCGTCGCCGGAGACTCCGGACCGTAGATCGTGGCAGGGGACTGCGGACCGTGGATCGTCGCCGGGGACTGCGGACCGTAGATCGTCGTCGGGGACTCCAGACCGTAGATCGTCGCAGGGCACTGCGGACCATGCATCGCCCCCAGGGACTCCGGACCGTAGATCGTCGCCAGGGACTCCGGACTGTGGATTGTCGCCGGAGGAACCGGACCGTGGATCGTCAGGACGAGTATGGAGAGCTGACTCAGGTGGCATTAAACTGAGGACACGCCCCTTAGGGTGAATGTCGTGCCTCATGCACCAACACAGCTCTCTCATAACTCTCTCCCTCCAATTTCCTCATCAACTCCTTAACTGTCTCTGATTCACTACCTTCACTCCCCTCCAAGTTCACCTTCCTCCAGGCTGGCTCTGGTTCAACCCTCGGCTCCACCGACCACCCCGTGTGGACTGGCTCTGGTTCACACCTCGCTCCGCCGACCAACCCGTGTGCCGCCCCCAATTTCTTTTGAGGCTGCATCTCGGGCTTCCATCGTGGCCGCGAACCCCGGTGTCGTCGTTGTTGCTCCCCTCGCTGCCTCCGCCTGCTTCCATGGCAGGCTTCTGTCTCCTGCCATGATTTTGTCCCACGTCCAGGTTGTCCTCCACTCCTGGCTTTCCTCCCAGACTCAGGATCCCTGCTCCTCCTGGACACGCTGCTTGGTCCATGGGTGGAGGGATCTTCTGTCACGCTCGTTGATCGACCAAGGTACAGCGTGGTCAGCGTACATCTAACTTTATTCAATGAACACTGAAGAAAAAACAACAAATACAAACTAAACGTAAAGTATAGTTGGGCTGAACAGCACAGTCCCAAAACAAGATCCCACAAACTACAGGTGAGAAAAGGCTGCCTAAATATGATCCCCAATCAGAGACAACGATAGACAGCTGCCTCTGATTGGGAACCATTCCAGGCCAACAAAGAAATAGAAAAATAGATTGCCACCCTAGTCACACCCTGACCTAACCAAACCGAGAATTAAAACGATCTCTACGTTCAGGGTGTGACAGTATGTTGTTTTCTATGTTTCTGCAACTACAAAAATATGGTCTGGTATGTTTTTTTACATCAACTGTCGGTGTTGAACTATGGTTGACATAGTTGAAATAAAAGTGAAATAATAAGCACTGGAACATCTTGTAAACTATTACATTTCTTTGGTCCTGATTCAAAGTGTATCTATGATTAGCTCTGAGTAGTTATTTGTGAGAGGAGGGTTGTTTGGCTATCTCTCTCTATACAGTGCCTTGCAAAAGTATTCATCACCCCTTGGCGTTTTTCATATTTTGTTGCATTACTACCTGTAATTTAAATGGATTTTTATTTGGATTTCATATAATGGATATATATAAAATAGTCCAAACTTGTGAAATGAAATTTTAAAAAAATGACTTGTTTCAAAAAATAAATAAATAAAAACGTAAATGGAAAAGGGGTGCATGCAAAAATCTCACGGACCAGGCAAGGAGGGCATTAATCAGAGAGGTAACAAAGAGACCAAAGATAACCCTGAAGGAGCTGCAAAGTTCCACAGCGGAGATTGGAGCATCTGTCCACAGGACCACTTTAAGCTGTACACTCTACAGAGCTGGGCTTTACAGAAGAATGGCCAGAAAAAAAGACATTGCTTAAAGAAAAAAATAAGCAAACATGTTTGTTGTTCGCCAGAAGACATGTGGGAGACTCCCAAAACATATGGAAGAAGCTGCTCTGGTCAGATGAGACTAAAATTGAAATTTTTGTCCATCAAGGAAAACACTATGTCTGGCATAAACCCAACACCTCTCATCACCCGAAAATACCATCCCCAGCATCATGCTGTGGGGATGTTTTCCTTGGCAGAGACTGGGAAACTGCTCAGAATTGAAGGTATGATGTATGGTGCTAAATATAGGGATATTCTTGAGGGAAACCTGTTTCTGTCTTTCAGAGATTTGAGACTGGGACAAAGGTTTACCTTCCAGCAGGACAATGACCCTAATCATACTGCTAAAGTAACACTCGAGTGGTTTCTGGGGAAACATTGAAATGTCTTGAATGGCCTAGTCAAAGCCCAGACCTCAATCCAATTGAGAATCTGTGGTATTACTTAAAGATTGCTGTACACCATCAGAAACCATCCAACTTGAAGGAGCTGGAGCAGTTTTGCCTTGAAGAATGGGCAAAAATCCCAGTGTCTAGATGTGCCAAGCTTATAGAGACATATAGAGACATACCCCAAGAGACTTGCAGCTGTAATTGATGCAAAAGGTGGCTCGACAATGCATTGACTTTGAGGAGGAGGTTAATTATGTACGCTCAAGTCTTCAGTTTTTATTACCTGTTTGCTTCACAATAAAAAATATTTTGTCTTCAAAGTGCGAAAGTATTCACCCCTGGAATTAAAATGGATTTTGGGAGGGTTTGTTTTCCACCATAAATTGCAAATAAATTAATTAAAAATGTATTTATTTTTCTATTTTGTCTGTCATAGTGTACATATGATGAAAATTACAGGCCTCTCTCATGTTTTTAAATGGGAGAACTTGCACAATTGGTGGCTGATTAAATACTTTTTGCCCCACTGTATCACTTTCTCTCTCCCTCTCTCTCCCTCTCTCTCTCTCTCTCTCTCTCTCTCTCTCTCTCTCTCTCTCTCTCTCTCTCTCAATCTCTATCCAGTATATATATATATATATATATATATATACATACACAGTGGGGAGAACAAGTATTTGATAAACTGTCGATTTTGCAGGTTTTCCTACTGTCGTGTCTTTACTATCATTAAACTGAAGACTTCGTTTTTATCAAATATACTCTGTAATTAGTTACTCGATTAAATTGAATAATCATATACTGTAATTAACTAGGAAGTTGGGGCACCAAGGAAAGTTTTCAGATTACAAAGTTATAATTTCCCAATATAACCTTTCAGATATTTTCATATCGGATCAATAGTCTTCTGATTAATGATTTGTTTATCTCACGTTAGTCTCATTCCAAACATCGTAAATTGTTGGTTATCTGCACGAATCCAGTCTTCATTATGAGTCATCCATACATCAATTGTCTTAATAAATCATTTATTTATTACTAACTAAGTAATTCACAGAAATGCATAAACAAACAGTAGATATGGTTACATGAAATGATAGGATGTGCCCTAGTGGGCTGAACCGGCATGGCGGCTTGTTAGACAAAGGGGCAATGGGGGGTCGACTAAGAAGGCCCTACAGAGTTAACTATAACAATCAAAATGCTAATCCTTTACACATGAACATATATATATATATTTACGCTCAGTGTGTCATCTTGATCGCTGGTGAAAAGTCTTTCTTTTGGTAGAATTGTCCGTCTCTCTCCCTCTCTCTCTCTCTGTCTTGGTTAGAGGGGATAGTTCAAAGTGACATTCATTATAGAATGGAGGTTTCGGCGGTTGTCATTCTTCGCGTTCAATGAGACCGAAATCCTAGCTGCAGACTAGTAATAAATATCAAAGACTTGTTCTTATTCTGTCGGTATCGATAGTCTAAGAGTTTTACCACGTGGTATGTTGAAAATATTCTACAACCTTTAGTCATCTCGTAATTGAGGTAAGCTTGGTCTGGTGATAATTTCTCAAAGTTGTTTTGTATTCGGAAGGGCCGAAGAGGGCTGTCCCAGGATGTCTGACCCTAACTGGGCTCAGGAGCGTTCCTCTGATTTAGTTCAAATCCAATTGGGAATTGTATTATTCTTCATTTAACAGTCCACAATCATATTACACCATGATACAAACAGTATCATACTTACTCATTCATCTTATATAACAATTTGATGTAAACCTCATATCTGAGGCTATTATTGTCACGAATCTCACCGAAGGTGCCTCTTCCTGTTCGGGCGGCGCTCGGCGGTCGTCGTCGTCGGCCTATTAGCTGCCATCGATTCCCTTTCCGTTTGTTTCTGTTTATTGTGTTTAATTGGGTACACCAGTTTTGAGTTAGTGTTTGTTTGTAGGCTATTTAAGGGCACTAGGCCCGCTGGGTATTTGTGCGGGCTTGTTCTCTGTTATTTTGATGTTGGTGTATAAGTGTATTCCTCATTATTTTCCAGACAGTTTTTTACAGGCCTGTGTATTTTGGACGGGTGGTTTCTTACGCCCTAGTGTTGGCATGTCCATGTCTCCGCTGTCGTTGGAATAAATAGATTCACGTAGGATATTACCTGCTCTCTGCGTTTGACTCCTCCACCGCATCATTTGTAGAAGTTGTAACAATTATATAAACAGCATTATGGTAATGTGGCCACACCGTCTCTCTTGAGCTTCCCAAGTTGTGACAAACAGACCAGTTTGTAGCTGGATTCTTCACCGATCTTTTACACTTTCTCTGGAACATGAAATTTGTTCGTACCTCAAGTTCTGTGAGGTGGAAAGATTTCCTTTGTCCTCTGTGAAAGTTTATCCAATCTCTAATACTGTGTGGCCATGAGGCAGGGTGTTCGGAGGAATTTACGACCTCTGAACACAGCAGTCTGGTTGTAGAAGCAGAGAACGGGGGATGTTGCCCGCTGTACTCAAAGAGGGCAACATCATGACACTACTTACAAAGCATGTAGAGGTCTTACATTTTTATCATAGGTATACTTCAACTGTGAGAGACGGAATCTAAAACAAAAATCCAGAAAATCACATTGTATGATTTTTAAGTGATAAGTGATTTTAAGTTTCATTGCATGACAAAGTATTTGATACATCAGAAAAGCAGAACTTATATTTGGTAAAGAAACCTTTGTTTGCAATTACAGAGATCATATGTTTCCTGTAGTTCTTGACCAGGTTTGCACACACTGCAGCAGGGATTTTGACCCACTCCTCCATACAGACCTTCTCCAGATCCTTCAGGTTTCGGGGCTGTCGCTGGGCAATACAGACTTTCAGCTCCCTCCAAAGATTTTCTATTGGGTTCAGGTTTGGAGACTGGCTAGGCCACTCCAGGACCTTGAGATGCTTCTTACGGAGCCATTCCTTAGTTGCCCTGGCTGTGTGTTTCGGGTCGTTGTCATGCTGGAAGACCCAGCCACGACCCATATTCAATGCTCTTACTGAGGGAAGGAGGTTGTTGGCCAAGATCTTGCATGGCCCCAAACATGGCCCCATCCATCCTCCCCTCAATACGGTGCAGTCTGCCCTGTCCCCTTTGCAGAAAAGCATCCCCAAAGAATGATGTTTCCACCTCCATGCTTCATGGTTGGGATGGTGTTCTTGGGGTTGTACTCATCCTTCTTCTTCCTCCAAACACGGCAAGTGGAGTTTAGACCAAAAAGCTTTATTTTTGTCTCATCAGACCACATGACCTTCTCCCATTCCTCCTCTGGATTATCCAGATGGTCATTGGCAAACTTCAGACGGTCCTGGACATGTGCTGGCTTGAGCAGGGGGACCTTGCGTGTGCTGCAGGATTTTAATCCATGACGGCGTAGTGTGTTACTAATGGTTTTCTTTGAGACTGTGGTTCCAGCTCTCTTCGGGTCATTGACCAGGTCCTGCCATGTAGTTCTGGGCTGATCCTCGCCTTCCTCATGATCATTGATGCCTCACGAGGTGAGATCTTGCATGGAGCCCCAGACCGAGGGTGATTGACCGTCATCTTGAACTTCTTCCATTTTCGAATAATTGCGCCAACAGTTGTTGCCTTCTCACCAAGCTGCTTGCCTATCATCCTGTAGCCCATCCCAGACCTCTACATGCTTTGTAAGTAGGAAAACCTGTAAAATCGGCAGTGTATCAAATACTTGTTCTCCCCACTGTGTGTGTATATATATATATATATATATATATATATATATATATATATATATATATATATATATATATATATATATATATATACAGTGGGGAGAACAAGTATTTATACAGTTGAAGTCGGAAGTTTACATACACTTAAGTTGGAGTCATTAAAACTAGTTTTTCAACCACTCCACAAATTTCTTGTTAACAAACTATAGTTTTGGCAAGTCGGTTAGGACATCTACTTTGTGCATGACCCAACAATTGTTTACAGATTATTTCACTTATAATTCACCGTATCACAATTCCAGTTAGTCAGAAGTTTACATACACTAAGTTGACTGTGCCTTTAAACAACTTAGAAAATTCCAGAAATGTATGTCATGGCTTTAGAAGCTTTTGATAGGCTAATTTTGAAAAAAGTTAGCGTTGTAAATGACTGAATTTTCCGGGGGGTTTCTCAACCAAACGTGATGAACAAAACGGAGAGATTTCTCCTACACAAATAATCTTTTTGGAAAAACTGAACATTTGCTATCTAACTGAGAGTCTCCTCATTGAAACCTTCAGAAGTTCTTCAAAGGTAAATTATTTTATTTGAATGCTTTTCTTGTTTTTGTGAAAATGTTGCCTGCTGAATGCTAGGCTTAATGCTATGCTAGCTATCAATACTCTTACACAAATGCTTGTGTAGCTATGGTTGAAAAGCATTTTTTGAAAATCTGAGATGACAGTGTTGTTAACAAAAGGCTAACCTTGTGAGCCAATATATTTATTTCATTTCATTTGCGATTTTCATGAATAGTTAACGTTGCGTTATGGTAATGAGCTTGAGGCTATAATTACGCTCCCGGATACGGGATTGCTCGTCGCAACAGGTTAAGGGATCCCTAAGAGGTATTAAACCTTCGTCGAAAAAGGGTCTTCCAAATGGACAATGACCCCAAGCATACTTCCAAAGTTGTGGAAAAATGGCTTAAAGGACAACAAAGTCAAGGTAGGGGAGTGCCCATCACAAAGCTCTGACCTCAATC
>NC_068422.1:80788690-80861190 GCF_023373465.1 Oncorhynchus keta
CTAACCATCCTCCACACACTGACCATCCAACCTCTGACCACCACGCCACCTAAACCATTATTGTCATCTGAACTTAAAATGCAGCTCTCAGACACAGAAGGCTCTCAGCCAATTACAGGGCAGAATTAGCAGTGGGCGGGCGCATGTGTCATATGAGACAACCAATTAAAATCACTTATGGATAGGATAATATCCAGCGCTTTAGGCCAGAACAAAAGGGCTTTGGGGGGATTATCCCTGGCGTAACCTGATCTCATTCTCTCTCCATCACACTGATCCCAGAGCAGCGGCTGCAGGCTGGAGAGGCTGCTATATACGCCTTGTATGAACTGCAGGCTGGCTCCACAGACAGGGTTAATGAGTACAGGGCTACATGATACATGGCATACTAAAAACTGACCCAGACAGACATAGATAAGACAGAGAAGCCCATTGAAACACAAACACCAACCCACCCTCCCTCCCTCCCACACACACACTGACAGAGAGAGAGATAAACATATATTTTGATTTTATTTTTTGATATGTATAGTTTGACAATGTAAGTAATAATGAACTTGCCATGTCAATAAAGTAAATTGAGAGAGAGAGAGAGAGAGAGAGAGAGAGAGAGAGAGAGAGAGAGAGAGAGAGAGAGAATCTCATAGACAGGCATTCCACCAGCATCACTACCACTTATACCTGTAGGCCTTTCAGAAATCACATAGCATTCCTTGAATACTGAACACAAGTGCTTTTCTTCTCATGGACTATTATAACACACACACACACACACACACACACACATGGATATGCATAGAGAAAGTATAGAAAGAGAACCATAATGCTTAACAGTACCCAGTGTTAGCCATCCAGACAAAACCATTGAGATGCCACCTGTCAGATGGACACATGTCAAAAATCTAGTTAGAAATATGGTCTGGCTTATTTTACTGAGGCCTGTTGGTTTAATGACTCTATCTGTTTCAGCCCATCAAACTAATCCTCCACGGAATCGTCTTCAAACAGGAACTCTTTAACTCTTAAAATACTTTTACGCTCCGGTCCAGCAATAGAGCTAACATCCCATTCTGAATGACTGGAAGGTTAAGTATCGATAATACTGGTGAGATCACTGGTGACTTTATAATCACAGCAGGGAACCCTCTCCCAGTCTCCTGCTCTCTCTCTCTCTGTGCTATCTCTCTCTCTGTGCTATCTCTGTGCTCTCTCTCTCTCTCTCTCTCTCTCTCTCTCTCTCTCTCTCTCTCTCCCTCTCCCTCTCCCTCTCCCTCTCCCTCTCCCAGTCTCACCCTCGTTCCCAATGACCATGGAGTCCAACACAGCCAGCCAAAACCAGCAAGTACTACCGGCCAGGGCTCCAACTCTGAGCCTGCTAACTAGCTAGAAACTAGCGCTAGCCATCCACAGCTACTTCCTTTGCTCCCTTTGCCTTTCACCTAAGCCCACATTAATTCTACCCCATGCATATTTTCAAGGAACACCTCCCTCCGCAGAAAACCATAGAAAGGCAACTTAAAAAACCCAAATCGACATGTCAGTGTGGGCTAAGTTTAAACTTGCTCCATTAAGTGTACTTTGATGTAGCCTGCACTGTTTCGTTGGTTTCTCTAAAGGTTGGGTTACAGCATCCACAAACAATGGTCAGGGTTTTAGGGAGGTGTTGCTGATCTTCTGCTACATCTGGTGTCTGGAACACCAGTGGGATTGTGGAGAACAGCGTTGTCAGGTTGTCGTGGTGTGGTGGGAATAGTCCACAGTCCACGCATCTCCCCCGAGCCACTACCACCACCACAATGACATGTTTTTACGGGGTCAGGATGGGAAATGAAAAGAAAAAGCACAAAAGATGGGGTAGAAAGGGAAAACATCAGAAAAATAAAGGATAAGAGCTTGAGAACGGAGCTTGACTGATATAAGATCAGGAGGCACCAGCACCAGTGACTATACAAAAGTGGTCAGGTGAAGCAGATGCTAAACTCTAACCCAGAAGCTCATAAGAAATCCCGCTATGCCCTCCGACAAACCATCGAACAGGCAAAGCGTCAATACAGGATTAAGATCGAATCGTACTACACCGGCTCTGACGCTAGTCAGATGTGGCAGGGCTTGCAAACTGTTACAGACTACAAAGGGAAGCACAGCCAAGAGCTGCCCAGTGTCACAAGCCTACCAGACGAGCTAACTAACTTTTATGCTCACTTGAGGCAAGCAACACTGAAACATGCATGAGAGCATCAGCTGTTCTGGACGACTGTGTGATCACGCTCTCCGCAGCCGATGTGAGTAAGACCTTTAAACAGGTCAACATTCACAAGGCCGTGGGGCCAGACGGATTACCAGAATGTGTACTCCAAGCATGTGCTGACCAACTGACAAGTATCTTTACTGACATTTTCAACCTCTCCCTGTCCGAGTCTGTAATACCAACATGTTTCAAGCAGACCACCATAGTCCCTGTGCCCAAGAACACTAAGGTAACCTGCCTAACACTAAGGTAACGTGAGTGCTACCGACCCGTAGCACTCACGTCTGTAGCCAATAAATTCTTTGAAAGGCTGGTCATGGCTCACATCAACACCATTATCCCAGAAATTCTAGACCCACTCCAATGCACCAATAGATCCACAGATGATGCAATCTCTATTGCACTCCACACTGCCCTTTCCCACCTGGACAAAAGGAACACCTATGTGAGAATGCTATTCATTGACAACAGCTCAGCATTCAATACCATAGTGCCCTCTAAGCTCATCACTAAACACCTCCCTCTGCAACTGGATCATGTACTTCCTGACAGGCCGCCTCCAGGTGGTAAGGGTAGGTAACAACAAATCCGCTACGCAGATCCTCAACACGGGGACCCCTCACTGCCTGGTATTGCTTCTACCACTCTAAATTCCAAGCATCTGCCTCTAACCCTAGGAAGCTCTTTGCCACCTTCTCCTCACTCCTGAATCCCCCCCCCCCTCCTACCTCTCTGCAGATGACTTCGTCAACCATTTTGAAAAGAAGGTCGACGACATCCGGTCCTCGTTTGCGAAGTCAAACGGCACCGCTGGTTCTGCTCACACTGCCCTACCCTGTGCTCTGACCTCTTTCTCCCCTCTCTCTCCAGATGAAATCTCGCGTCTTGTGACGGCCGGCCGCCCAACAACCTGCCCGCTTGACCCTATCCCCTCCTCTCTTCTCCAGACCATTTCCGGAGACCTCCTCCCTTACCTCACCTCGCTCATCAACTCATCCCTGACCGCTGGCTACGTCCCTTCCGTCCTCAAGAGAGCGAGAGTTGCACCCCTTCTGAAAAAATTTACACTCAATCCCTCCGATGTCAACAACTACAGACCAGTATCCCTTCTTTCTTTTCTCTCCAAAACTCTTGAACGTGCCGTCCTTGGCCAGCTCTCCCGCTATCTCTCTCTGAATGACCTTCTTGATCCAAATCAGTCAGGTTTCAAGACTAGTCATTCAACTGAGACTGCTCTTCTCTGTATCACGGAGGCGCTCCGCACCGCTAAAGCTAACTCTCTCTCCTCTGCTCTCATCCTTCTAGACCTATCGGCTGCCTTCGATACTGTGAACCATCAGATCCTCCTCTCCACCCTCTCCGAGTTGGGCATCTCCGGCGCGGCCCACGCTAGGATCGCGTCCTACCTGACAGGTCGCTCCTACCAGGTGGCGTGGCGAGAATCTGTCTCCTCACCACGCGCTCTCACCACTGGTGTCCCCCAGGGCTCTGTTCTAGGCCCTCTCCTATTCTCGCTATACACCAAGTCACTTGGCTCTGTCATAACCTCACATGGTCTCTCCTATCATTGCTATGCAGACGACGCACAATTAATCTTCTCCTTTCCCCCTTCTGATGACCAGGTGGCGAATCGCATCTCTGCATGTCTGGCAGACATATCAGTGTGGATGACGGATCACCACCTCAAGCTGAACCTCGGCAAGACTGAGCTGCTCTTCCTCCCGGGGAAGGACTGCCCGTTCCATGATCTCGCCATCACGGTTGACAACTCCATTGTGTCCTCCTCCCAGAGCGCTAAGAACCTTGGCGTGATCTTGGACAACACCCTGTCGTTCTCAACTAACATCAAGGCGGTGGCCCGTTCCTGTAGGTTCATGCTCTACAACATCCGCAGAGTACGACCCTGCCTCACACAGGAAGCGGCGCAGGTCCTAATCCAGGCACTTGTCATCTCCCGTCTGGATTACTGCAACTCGCTGTTGGCTGGGCTCCCTGCCTGTGCCATTAAACCCCTACAACTCATCCAGAACGCCGCAGCCCGTCTGGTGTTCAACCTTCCCAAGTTCTCTCACGTCACCCCGCTCCTCCGCTCTCTCCACTGACTTCCAGTTGAAGCTCGCATCCACTACAAGACCATGGTGCTTGCCTACGGAGCTGTGAGGGGAACGGCACCTCAGTACCTCCAGGCTCTGATCAGGCCCTACACCCAAACAAGGGCACTGCGTTCATCCACCTCTGGCCTGCTCGCCTCCCTACCACTGAGGAAGTACAGTTCCCGCTCAGCCCAGTCAAAACTGTTCGCTGCTCTGGCCCCCCAATGGTGGAACAAACTCCCTCACGACGCCAGGACAGCGGAGTCAATCACCACCTTCCGGAGACACCTGAAACCCCACCTCTTTAAGGAATACCTAGGATAGGATAAGTAATCCTTCTCACCCCCCTTTAAGATTTAGATGCACTATTTTAAAGTGACTATTCTACTGGATGTCATAAGGTGAATGCACCAATTTGTAAGTCGCTCTGGATAAGAGCGTCTGCTAAATGACTTAAATGTAATGTAATGTAATGTAAACAGCTTCTACCCTCAAGCCATAAGAGTCCTGAACAGCTAATCAAATGGCTATCCAGACTATTTGTATTGCCCCCCCTCCCTACACTGCTGCTACTCTTTGTTGTTATCTATGCATAGCCACTCTAATAACTCTACCTACATGTACATAACTACCTCAATTACCTTGACACCGGTGTCCCCCGCACATTGACACATTGACTCTGTACCGGTGGCCCCTGTATATAGCCCAGCTATTGTTACTTACTGCTGCTCTTTAATTATTTATCATTCTTATCTCTTACTTTTTCAGGGATTTTCTTCAATTGCATTGTAGGTTAAGGGCTTGTAAGTAAGCATTTAACTGTATGGTCTACACCTGTTGTATTCGGCTCACGTGACAAATACAATTTGATTTGATTTGATGAGAACAGTTCTGTCAGTTCAAATGAAGAGACTTTGGAGACATATCAGGTAAACAAAGAATTTAAGTTACATTTAAGTGGGTTAAGTATTTAGAGGAATACAGATGCTTGCCTTTAAGTCTGTAAATTAAGGTACAGACTAAGCCTTATTATCCCTTATACTGTAAGAATGCCCAATTTGGGCAATCCCTGAACTGAATCAGTTTCTGGTATCATCAATTATGGATTCTGCCCAATACCCTGCTACGATATCTAGCTCTACCAAACCCCAGTATTTGTCCTGAAATGGAAAGCCCAGAAGTAACAAATCACTGTACAAAAGAAATGATTGAACAAAGCAATCTGACCTTTTATATAATTAAGCTGAAACATTAACATCACTTTCT
This sequence comes from Oncorhynchus keta, assembly GCF_023373465.1. Classification (NCBI taxonomy): domain Eukaryota; kingdom Metazoa; phylum Chordata; class Actinopteri; order Salmoniformes; family Salmonidae; genus Oncorhynchus; species Oncorhynchus keta. The sequence goes on from NC_068422.1 coordinate 80,794,298, forward strand.
CTCTCTCCCTTTTCTCTCTCTCCCCTGTCAGAATAACTGGTTTGCCAGTCAGTCCGTCCAACGAGCCGAGCATTGGCACTCTGTGGCAGCTTAATCTATGATTTCAGCCCAGCAGCTCTGAGGAGCCAAGTTGGCTCAGGCCCATCTGGATCAGGTCTGCTCCACTCCACTCAGCCTCAAAGCAACAGTGGTGATTACCTCGATGCTGCAGGACTGAACAGTGGTCATGGTGGTGTGGTTATAAATATAAGCCCCTGATCGTTCGTCTTCATAAACAGAGGTTTGGAGGTAGTGTGGGAACCCGACCGGCAGGCAGAAAGGCTGCTGGCCTCAGGTCAGCGTCGGCCATGTTGCTTCAGCAGCTGGTGACGTCCCTCTGGAGGAGGAAGACTGGGCAGAAAACCAAAAGAGAGGAGGAGAGGAATAAAGAGGGATGGCTGGCAGAGAGAGAAATGGAGGAGATGGTGATAGAGGCTGGATACTGTGGTTCTGGGCCAAAGGGCACTGGTTCACTTGGACTGGGAAATTGTGGTGCGCTGGTAGAGGCCAAGGCTTCTCCATGACAACTCCAGACTGAATAAATATTACAGGAGGAAAGGATGTCAGCTAGCGATATGTTTTTTTTCAAAGAGAATGTAGTGACAAAGGATTGTCATCAAAGATAAATATTTTCCATAACAATACTGCCCAACCACACAGTCACATGAATGGTGTTATTATCCACCAGGTCAAAAGTCTCCATTAGCTTGTGCCACATTCAGACAACACGACTCTGTATGGGCTTGTGAACAACAAGCATGGCAGGGATTGGCATCTGTGATGGAGTACACGGTTGGCCAGCCCATGCTGATCCTCCAGTGGTCTGCCCTGGCCAGACTGTCCACTAATCCTACCCTGGAAAAGCCCCCTTCTGCCCAGCCTGCCCAGCTCAGTGTGCCCGTCCTGCGCTGCGGAGCCACATTAGCATCAGGGGTTAGGCTTCTAATGCTGCCAGCTGTGTACGGCTGCCCCAGACCCAGCCACGTCAGTCCTAGCCGGGCAAGGGAGGGAGGGGTGGGGGGCGTTATCCCCAGGAGGTCAGCGAGGCTGGAGTGCCCTCTTGTGTCGAGGGGTGTAAATCTTTCATTTGTCCTGCAGTACAGTACAGGTAGAGACAGAAATAGAGCTACTGTAAACAGAGTAATTCAGCAGACCGTATAACACATAGAGAGATAGAGATATACTGAACAGAGCAGGGCAGCAGTACAGTACAGCAGAGAGATAGAGACACAGCTATACTGAACAGAACAGGGCAGCAGTACAACAGAGAGATAGAGATATACTGAACAGAGCAGGGCAGGAGCACAGTACAAAGGAGAGATAGAGATGTACTGAACAGAGCAGGGCAGCAGCACAGTACAACAGAGAGATAGAGACAAAGCTATACTGACCAGAGCAGGACAGCAGTACAGTACAGCAGAGAGATAGAGATATACTGAACAGAGCAGGGCAGCAGTACAGTACAACAGAGAGATAGAGACACAGCTATACTGAACAGAGCAGGGCAGCAGTACAGTACAGCAGAGAGATAGAGACACAGCTATACTGAACAGAACAGGGCAGCAGTACAACAGAGAGATAGAGATATACTGAACAGAGCAGGGCAGCAGCACAGTACAACAGAGAGATAGAGACAAAGCTATACTGACCAGAGCAGGACAGCAGTACAGTACAGGAGAGAGATAGAGATATACTGAACAGAGCAGGGCAGCAGTACAGTACAACAGAGAGATAGAGATGTACTGAACAGAGCAGGGCAGCAGTACAGTACAACAGAGAGATAGAGACACAGCTATACTGAACAGAGCAGGGCAGCAGTACAGTACAGCAGAGAGATAGAGACACAGCTATACTGAACAGAACAGGGCAGCAGTACAACAGAGAGATAGAGATATACTGAACAGAGCAGGGCAGCAGCACAGTACAACAGAGAGATAGAGACAAAGCTATACTGACCAGAGCAGGACAGCAGTACAGTACAGCAGAGAGATAGAGATGTACTGAACAGAGCAGGGCAGCAGTACAGTACAACAGAGAGATAGAGATATACTGAACAGAGCAGGGCAGCAGTACAACAGAGAGATAGAGATATACTGAACAGAGCATGGCAGCAGTACAGTACAACAGAGAGATAGAGATATACTGAACAGAGCAGGGCAACAGTACAGTACAACAGAGCGATAGAGACACAGCTATACTGAACAGAACAGGGCAGCAGTACAACAGAGAGATAGAGATATACTGAACAGAGCAGGGCAGCAGCACAGTACAACAGAGAGATAGAGACAAAGCTATACTGACCAGAGCAGGACAGCAGTACAGTACAGCAGAGAGATAGAGATATACTGAACAGAGCAGGGCAGCAGTACAACAGAGAGATAGAGATATACTGAACAGAGCATGGCAGCAGTACAGTACAACAGAGAGATAGAGATGTACTGAACAGAGCAGGGCAGCAGTACAGTACAACAGAGAGATAGAGATATACTGAACAGAGCAGGGCAGCAGTACAGTACAACAGAGAGATAGAGATATACTGAACAGAGCAGGGCAGCAGTACAGTACAACAGAGAGATAGAGATATACTGAACAGAGCAGGGCAGCAGTACAGTACAACAGAGAGATAGAGATATACTGAACAGAGCAGGGCAGCAGTACAACAGAGAGATAGAGATATACTGAACAGAGCATGGCAGCAGTACAGTACAGCAGAGAGATAGAGATATACTGAACAGAGCAGGGCAGCAGTACAACAGAGAGATAGAGATATACTGAACAGAGCAGGGCAGCAGTACAACAGAGAGATAGAGATATACTGAACAGAGCAGGGCAGCAGTACAGTACAACAGAGAGATAGAGATATACTGAACAGAGCAGGACAGCAGTACAGTACAACAGAGAGATAGAGATATACTGAACAGAGCAGGGCAGCAGTACAACAGAGAGATAGTGATATACTGAACAGAGCAGGACAGCAGTACAACAGAGAGATAGAGATATACTGAACAGAGCAGGGCAGCAGTACATTACAGTACAACAGAGAGATAGAGATATACTGAACAGAGCAGGGCAGCAGTACAACAGAGAGATAGAGATATACTGAACAGAGCAGGACAGCAGTACAGTACAGCAGAGATATAGAGATATACTGAACAGAGCAGGGCAGCAGTACAGTACAACAGAGAGATAGAGATATACTGAACAGAGCAGGGCAGCAGTACAACAGCGAGATAGAGATATACTGAACAGAGCAGGACAGCAGTACAACAGAGAGATAGAGATATACTGAACAGAGCAGAGCAACAGTACAGTACAACAGAGAGATAGAGATATACTGAACAGAGCATGGCAGCAGTACAACAGAGAGATAGAGATATACTGAACAGAGCAGGGCAGCAGTACAGTACAGTACAACAGAGAGATAGAGATATACTGAACAGAGCAGGACAGCAGTACAGTACAGCAGAGCTATAAAGATATACTGAACAGAGCAGGGCAGCAGTACAGTACAACAGAGAGATAGAGATATACTGAACAGAGCAGGGCAGCAGTACAACAGCGAGATAGAGATATACTGAACAGAACAGGACAGCAGTACAGTACATCAAAGAGATAGAGATATACTGAACAGAGCAGGGCAGCAGTACAGTACAGTACAACAGAGAGATAGAGATATACTGAACAGATAAGGACAGCAGTACAACAGAGAGATAGAGATATACTGAACAGAGCAGGACAGCAGTACAGTACATCAAAGAGATAGAGATATACTGAACAGAGCAGGGCAGCAGTACAGTACAGTACAGTACAACAGAGAGATAGAGATATACTGAACAGATAAGGACAGCAGTACAACAGAGAGATAGAGATATACTGAACAGAGCAGGACAGCAGTACAGTACAGCAGAGATATAGAGATATACTGAACAGAGCAGGGCAGCAGTACAGTACAAGAGAGAGATAGAGATATACTGAACAGAGCAGGGCAGCAGTACAACAGCGAGATAGAGATATACTGAACAGAGCAGAGCAACAGTACAGTACAACAGAGAGATAGAGATATACTGAACAGAGCATGGCAGCAGTACAACAGAGAGATAGAGATATACTGAACAGAGCAGGGCAGCAGTACAACAGAGAGATAGAGATATACTGAACAGAGCAGAGCAACAGTACAGTACAACAGAGAGATAGAGATATACTGAACAGAGCAGGGCAGCAGTACAGTACAACAGAGAGATAGAGATATACTGAACAGAGCAGAGCAACAGTACAACAGAGAGATAGAGATATACTGAACAGAGCAGGGCAGCAGTACAACAGAGAGATAGAGATATACTGAACAGAGCAGGGCAGCAGTACAGTACAGTACAACAGAGAGATAGAGATATACTGAACAGAGCAGGACAGCAGTACAGTACAGCAGAGCTATAAAGATATACTGAACAGAGCAGGGCAGCAGTACAGTACAACAGAGAGATAGAGATATACTGAACAGAGCAGGGCAGCAGTACAACAGCGAGATAGAGATATACTGAACAGAGCAGGACAGCAGTACAGTACATCAAAGAGATAGAGATATACTGAACAGAGCAGGACAGCAGTACAACAGAGAGATAGAGATATACTGAACAGAGCAGAGCAACAGTACAGTACAACAGAGAGATAGAGATATACTGAACAGAGCAGGGCAGCAGTACAGTACAACAGAGAGATAGAGATATACTGAACAGAGCAGGGCAGCAGTACAGTACAACAGAGAGATAGAGATATACTGAACAGAGCAGAGCAACAGTACAACAGAGAGATAGAGATATACTGAACAGAGCAGGGCAGCAGTACAGTACAGCAGAGAGATAGAGATATACTGAACAGAGCAGGGCAGCAGTATAGCAGAGAGATAGAGATATACTGAACAGAGCAGGACAGCAGTACAGTACAGCAGAGATATAGAGATATACTGAACAGAACAGGGCAGCAGTACAGTACAACAGAGAGATAGAGATATACTGAACAGAGCAGGGCAGCAGTACAACAGCGAGATAGAGATATACTGAACAGAGCAGGACAGCAGTACAACAGAGAGGTAGAGATATACTGAACAGAGCAGGGCAGCAGTACAGTACAACAGAGAGATAGAGATATACTGAACAGAGCAGGGCAGCAGTACAACAGAGAGATAGAGATATACTGAACAGAGCAGAGCAACAGTACAACAGAGAGATAGAGATATACTGAACAGAGCAGAGCAACAGTACAACAGAGAGATAGAGATATACTGAACAGAGCAGGGCAGCAGTACAACAGAGAGATAGAGATATACTGAACAGAGCAGGGCAGCAGTACAACAGAAAGATAGAGATATACTGAACAGAGCAGGGCAGCAGTACAGTACAACAGAGAGATAGAGATATACTGAACAGAGAAGAGCAACAGTACAACAGAGAGATAGAGATATACTGAACAGAGCAGGACAGCAGTACAACAGAGAGATAGAGATATACTGAACAGAGCAGGGCAGCAGTACAACAGAGAGATAGAGATATACTGAACAGAGCAGAGCAACAGTACAGTACAACAGAGAGATAGAGATATACTGAACAGAGAAGAGCAACAGTACAACAGAGAGATAGAGATATACTGAACAGAGCAGGACAGCAGTACAACAGAGAGATAGAGATATACTGAACAGAGCAGAGCAACAGTATGGTACAACAGAGAGATAGAGATATACTGAACAGAGCAGGGCTGCAGTACAACAGAGAGATAGAGATATACTGAACAGAGCAGGGCAGCAGTACAACAGAGAGATAGAGATATACTGAACAGAGCAGGGCAGATCAGGGCTGAGCAGAGCTGGCGACACTCAGTGCATTCACACTTAAACAGTCAATAATTGGCTTCATTGATGTATAAAATATATCCCACAGAGCCATGTAAAACACCATAAGGAAGGCATGGCTGAATTGTTCATGAGCTACTCTCCCTTGGAATGAAGAAGAAGGAAGAATAAGAAGAAGAAGAGGAAGAAGAAGGAAGACGAGGAAGAAGAAGAGAGAGATTAAAAAACTCAATGATTATTAACAAGACTTTACATGGCCTGGAGTGTGATAATAGCGTGGTGTCTGTGTTTTCTCCGTGCATCCCTTTCTTTCTACTAAAGAGTCTCCATTCCTAGAAGACATTACTTGGGAAACTCATTTGAGGAGAAAAATGCCTGATGTCAATTATCATACAGGCAAGGGTAATGGTAATTATGATGCGCAACCTTTTAGGTAGCTTAATTGGGGCCACTTATGCTTTAATGCTCTCACCAAGCAGGTCGGGGATGAGACACACAGAGCAAATGGACAGTAGTGGAGCTCCATGTGCCTCAAATCTACAGTACATAAGTGTCCAACAAAGCTAACTATGCTAACAACCTCAATACTAATAATCTGGATCTCTGCCTCGATGGTCCCTTGATGCCTATTAGGAGTTTGAATTCCCCACACTGCCACAGTTAAAGGACCATGACACAACAGACCACCACTTATTATGTGGTCGTAAAAGGGTGGGATGGTCAGTTTAGTCACACTTAACAGTATTCTATAGAAGCGCATAGCTATACTTACGTTATTCTATAAATGCTATCAAAATGCCTTTAATTATGTGGGTCTGAGCTACTAAGGTCTAGTTACTAGTGCTGTACTTTCTCATTATCCCCATAAAGAATGTTACATCGTGGTAGTGGTAAGTCACATAATGAATCTGGATGTACTTTTATATCAGCAATACACTGAGATTTCTCTTAAAACCTATCACAGATTTGTATGGCTTCAACTGAAAAAATATCATAAGAAAAAAATTGCATAAGCCTACTGTATCCAACTACTCCTGAAGTCTGTGTGTATATAAATATATATATATTCAAATGCAGTCCTCATAATTATACAGAAAGGAAAATGCAGCAGACATGTTGATGGGGAGTTATCAATGAAAAATTACATCTTGTTAAGTTAGGAATTCTCTTTGTGTTAGCAAGGTTTCTCTAGTTAATACCGCACCTTTCTTCATCTGCCCTGCTGTAATTGGAATGCACAGTGAAAATGCCTGTCTTGTTTCAGCCCAGAAAAGAACAATGAAAGAAATGGAAATCACACCAGGCGATAGGCTTTCTAATCAATGCTGTAACTCAGTGTTCCAAAGGAGGGTTGTACTTTTTAATGAGGACAGAGGGATTTTTAACTCCCAGCTTCTCTACCAAAGGAGATTATAGGTCCAATTATGAGACTTTCACTTCAACTGTGGAGAGAAACTCATGTCTTTGTTATGGGAGGACTGTTAGTTGTTGCTGTTGTTCTCAGACAAAACTCTTCTAAACATGAGGATGTGTCTACAGTGTTAGACTCCAAACTACCTCCCATATCTAGGATAGTATATTGTCTGAGAGATGAGGTAAGGGCTTCAGTCATTTGAGAGCAAGAGAGAGAGAGAGAGAGAGAGAGAGAGAGAGAGAGAGAAATGGAGAGAGAGAGAGAGAGAGAGAAATGGAGAGGTACAGAGAGAGAGAGAGAGAAATGGAGAGGTACAGAGAGAGAGAGAGAGAGAAATGGAGAAGAGAGAGAGAGAATGTAATGTGTAATGTTTATTGTTCATTTTTATTGTTTATTTCACTTTATATATTCACTTTATATATTATACACCTCACTTGCTTTGGCAATGTTAACACGTTTCCCATGCCAATAAAGCCCTTGAATTGAATTGAATTGAATTGAATTGAATTGAATTGAGAGAGAGAGAGAGAGAGAGAGAGAGAGACTTTTTTAAAACTTTTGGTCTTTCTTTATTGAAACATTCTTAATTCATTTAAAACTCACCCCCCCACTCCTAAAATAAAAAAATAAATAAAAATACACAAAAACCCTCTCCTACAACCGTATATCCAAAACATCTTCCCCAGCAATACAGACAGCCCCCCCAACACACCATATCTCCTCAAACATCTCCACACATTTGATCATTTTATAGAACTCAAACTCAACCCTAAGGCGCGCAGAGACCATCCCATTAAACAGTAGTACCACCTTTGACCCTGTTCCTCCTTGTTAGCCAAATAGCTAACTTTGCCTGAGCAAACAGAAAATTCAACAAAACACATTTTTCTTTCTCCTTACTCGAATACCTGTATCCCATTATAAACATCCCAACAGCAAAAACCACCCCCAACCTGTCACACAGACATTCCAACAGAGACATTAATGGCATTAACCTGGTGCACACAGAAAACACATGAATTACAGTTTCTTTCATTTGACAGAAAGGACACCCCTGCCCAATTCCCGGATCAACCCGTGCCAACCAGCTGTTAGTGGCCAGGGCTCCATGAAGAACCCTCCACTGGAGGTCCCTTGACCTCTTTGGTACTGGGGGTTTGTAGAGCGCCCTCCATCTAAAACCCACCATACTCTCCGCCCCACATACCCCCTGCCACTGATGTGCCTTCACTCCTGTTAGGCTTCTGATGCTCCTCACCTTAACGCAGAGGTTGTAGAGGGCTTTACCTCCCACCCCCTCAAACTCCCCCAGGCTCGGAGTGTTAAAATCTAACAAGTCCTCCAGAACCCCTTGCCAGTCTCCAGTCTCTGCCGTCACCTGCAGTGGCGGGAACATTGGTGGCCCCTCTCCCTTTGGCCTCTCAAACACCCCCCTTACCGGCTCAGACAGTGCCTCCTGGACCTCCTCCAGGAATCTCTCCAGCAGCCTAAGAGACGTTATTCCTGTTTGTTGCGCCAAGACCTCCGGGGTTTTCCACCCCTCCTCTCCCAGCAGTCTCAGGTCACCCAGCCTTTGTAAACCCCCTGCCATCAGTTGCCTCTGCAGGGTGGCCGACTGAACCGATCTCAAAGGGATGGCTGGGTTGTGGAAGATGGGCTCCTCCCACACCCACTGCCCAGGCTCCACACCCCTTCTCGTGTGGGCCTTAGCAGCTGCCAGGCCCTCAGCACCGCAGAGTAAAACTCTGAGAGACCTGCTGTACTCAGCCTCTCCAGCTTCATGAGGAACAGCTGCCGGTCCAACCCTAATCCGCCAGCTCTCCTCAGCAGCGCATGCTGGTTCCCTCCAGCCAACATCAGTGTGGTACAGCAGTCTCTGCACCGCCTTTAGTCGGAAAGCAGCCATCCTGCTCTCCAGTTCCACCAGGCCCTGTCCTCCTTCGTGGACGGTCATGTACAAAACTGCTGCCTTCAGCCAGTGATGTCCCGACCAAAAAAGTCCACCAGCTTGCGTTGCAGGTCTGCAAGCAGACCGGCGGGTGGGTTGAGGACAGCCAGTTTATGCCACAAGGAAGATGCCAACAGGTTGTTGATTATCAGCACCCTCCCTCTATATGACACTTGGGACAGGAGCCACCTCCACCTGGCCAGTCTTGACACCACTGCCTGTGTCAGCCCCTCCCAGTTCTTGCTGACCCACCTCTCCGAGCCCAGGTACACCCTCAACACTTTAAGCCCTTCACAACCCCACTGCAAACCCCCTGGAAGCAGGGGAGGAGCCCTATCCCCCCATGCCCCACATAACAGAGCTTTGCTCTTTCCCCAGTTTACCTTAGCTGATGAAGCTCCCTCGTACACCTTCAGACTGGTCTCTAGTTCCTGCATATCTTGCCCATCCCTGACACATCCCATCACAGAAACATCATCTGCATATGCTGAGACTGCAATTCCTGTCACCACATCCATGCCTGTCCAGCACACTCCCCGCAGTCTCCTGCGTAGCAGTCCTAAAAAAGGCTCAATGGCTAGTGTGTATAGCTGCCCAGATAGAGGGCATCCTTGTCTAATGCCCCGTCTCACCCAGACTGGCCTACTGAGCCCCCCTCCCACCTTAACCATACATGACGCCCCAGCATACAACAGCTTCACACAGGTCACAAAACTCTTCCCAAACCCAAACACAGACATCACATTAAACAGATACTCATGATCCACTCTATCAAAAGCCTTCTCTTGATCTAAAGAGACCAGTCCAAAGTTCACATTAGAACCTCTCGACAAGTCCAACATGTCCCTAATCAAGAACAAGTTGTCCGTGATTGAGCGTCCCGGTACACAATATGTCTGGTCCTTGTGTATTATAGAGTCCAGATGGGACTTCAGTCTGTTAGAGAGGACCTTGGCAAAAATCTTGTAGTCCGCACAGAGTAATGCCACAGGCCTCCAGTTCTTAAGTTCACACAAGTCCCTTTTTGGGCAGGAGAGTCAGAGCCGCCCGACGGCAGCTCATCGGCAACTCTCCTACCCCGACGCATTCTCGCAACACGCAAAAGAAATCCTGTCCAATTGTTCCCCAGAATTTTTTGTAAAATTCCACTGGAAGTCCATCAACCCCGGGTGCACGACCGGGGACATCTGGGTTACTGCCTCTGCCAGTTCATGTGACAACAGAGGAATGTCCATTTCATCCCTCTGTGCCCGAGAGAGCTTAGGGAGTCCTGCGAACAAGACCTGAGCACACACAGGATCACACATTTCTGCCCTATACAAAACAGTATAAAACTCCACAGTCCGCTCCCGCATCTCCCCCACCACAGAGGTCACCCGCCCATCAGACAGCCGTAGACAATGCATACCCTTGGCTTCACTGCTCTGTCTTTCCAAACCAAAGAAGAAGGAGCTGGGAGCATCCATCTCCTTGAGCATGGAGAACCTAGCTCTTACAAGTGCTCCCTTTGCTTTAACCTGGAAAAAACTGCCCAGGTCCCTACGTAAGTCGGCTAAGTTAGCCTGGAGGCCTACATTGCCTTGCCCCACCATCTCTACCTCCATCTCACTAATACACCGCTCTAGTTCCCCCAATACTCTCCTAGCCTCTGAGGATGAGAGAGCTGTGTACTGTTGACAGAAAAGCCGAATTTGCACTTTCCCCACATCCCACCACTGACTCAGAGACTCATACTCCTCTCTTCGCTGCCCCCATCTTTCCCAAAAGTCTGGAAACCTGAGCAAAAAGTGGCATCTTGTAAGAGCTTTACATTGAACTTCCAATAAGATGCCTGCCGGGGCCCTGGTGAAGTAGACAGCCGAGCCATGGTTATGTGGTGATCCGAAAAACCCCACTGGGAGAATGGTAGCACCCAGCAGCCTATTGCTCTGATTCCTGGACATGTAAAAACGATCAAGTCGAGCTGCACTCACCCTAGCCCCAAAAACCTTCACCCACGTATACTGTCTTGTGTTTGGATGTTTAGTTCTCCAAACATCCACTAGGTCAAACTGATTAAAGATGTCCCTTAACACTCCCACTGACACTGCATGAGGCTCTTCCCCATTTCTGTCTTTTGTAAAATCCATTGTACAGTTCCAGTCACCTCCGATCAGCGTCTCCTCAGGCGCTACTTGTGAGAGTTCCTGTCTAAGACTCCCAAATAGAACCCCTCTTTCTCTCCCTGTGTTAGGCGCATACACATTTATAAAGACAAAACACATGTTGTTAATTTCTGCTTTAACAACAAGCAACCTACCCCTACACACCTCCTTTGAGGAGCAAATTTTTACAGCCAGACCCGGTGCAAAAAGGACTGCCACCCCTGCACTAAGATTTGTCCCATGGCTCAACACACTTGCCCCTTTCCACCAGAGCCCCCAATCAACTTCATTCACCACATCACTATGCGTCTCCTGCAGAAACAACACCTGTACTCTTTTTTGTTTCAAATATTCACTCAACACACTCCTTTTTCCCGCATCTCTGGCGCCATTTATATTGAGAGAGCCTACCCTAAGAGTCTCCATAAGAAGTGGGAGAAAAGCCAGCAGAGAAATAGACCAATAGCAAAGCTCAAAAAGCCCCAGTGTCAGTAAGAAATTAAACATTTAAACAGTGTCTGAAGGTAAACCTTTACGCACTGTTGTGACCCACTTCCTCAACCTAAACCGTTTCCTGGGTGAGAGTACACCATGCCCCTCATTTCTCATAGCATGTTGTACTGATCCTACAAACTTTCTAGGATCAGGAAAAAAGCCTCAAGATTAACTTTTTCCCCTTAGTCTCATTCAGGAACCTTGTCAGTTCTCTCAACGTGTACTTAGACCCCTCTGGTTGACTGGCTGTCAGCTCCGGGCCAATTGAAGAGGAGTCTGAAAAAAATACCTCCTCATCCTCTTCCTCAGACTCACTTTCCTCCTCTTCTCTATCTCCCACCCTGACCACTTGCCCTTTCTCTCTGGTTAGGGCCTCACCCACAGCAACAGGCAACATTTCCATGGTGCCTTTGTCCACACCCTTTTTCTTTTTCCTCTTGACACCCTCCTCCTCCCCCCCTAATCTCTTACACTTCCCCACTATACTCTCCTCATCCACTAGAATAACCTGACTAGACGCAGTATCATCTGCACCACCCTCCATAGCATGACTAGGGCCAGCCTCAGCTACACCACCCTCCATAGCATGACTAGGGCCAGCCTCAGCTATACCACCCTCCATAGCATGACTCGGCCCCGCATCATCTGCACCACCCTCCATAGCATGTCTAGGCCCAGCCTCAGCTACCCCACCATCTCTAGCCTGACTAGACCCAGCCTCTGCTTCTCCAGCATCTCTAGCCTGACTAGACCCAGCCTCTACTACCCTACCATCTCTAGCCTGACTAGACCCAGCCTCTGCTTCTCCACCATCTCTAGCCTGACTAGACCCAGCCTCATCTACACCACCATCTCTAGACTGACTAGGCCCAGCCTCTGCTGTCTGCATCTCCTTACCCCCTGCATTTTGACCTCGATTTCCCCCCCTTGCGCTCGTACCCTCCCCTTGTCTATGGCCTTTATGTGGGCACGCAAAGCTCTTGTGCCCCAAATCCCCACATTCAAAACACCGTAGACTATCTGTGCTGGCAAAACCTGCATAGAGCCCCTCCCCATGCCTCACTTTAAAATGCACATTTAGCTGTTGCTCATTATTGTTCAGAAACATAAACACTTGCCTCCTGAATGAAACAACGTGCTTAACGGCATCTGCCTGAAAACCTGCTGACAGTACACGGAAACCGCTAGCAAACTTACCAAAACGACTCAGCTCTTTCCTAATTTGATCATCCGTAATAAACGGAGGCAATTTTGCCACTACAACTCTTGTTGAAGGGGTAGAGAGAGGTGAAATTGACACCAACACATCCCTTACAAATATTCCGCTAGCAATTAGCCTACCGACCAAATTAGCCCTTTTCATGAACACAACCACAGCTTTGTTCATTCTAGAAGCAGAATGTATAAACTCAGCTCCTACCTGTTCACCGACGGCGAGCAGAACCTCCTCCACCTTAACTCCGTTCTCAGGAACACACCTGAACCCATGCTGTATCGACAGCGTCTCCTGCGCACTAGGCTGAGAAGCCATTGCGCACACTAGACCTTCCAACCCCCAGGAACGTTACTCTGTCCTCTTCCACCCTAACTTTGAAAAAAAAAAAAACTTTGGATACCGCTAAAAACAAATATTGCATTAACCCTCCACCATAGAAAATAACATGTAAAGAAAAGAATAGAATCAAGAAAGTTAGTTAGGATAGAGCTTTCCACCAAACACTCAAACTCCAAAAACACCCAGCATGCACCGAGAGAGAGAGAGAGAGAGAGAGAGAGAGAGAGAGAGAGAGAGGAGAGAGAGGGCGAGAAAGAGGTAGAGAGATAGAGAGAGAAATAAGTAGATAGAGAGAGAGGTTGATAGAGAGAAAGAGGAAGATAGAGAGAAATACGTAGATAGAGAGGGCGAGGTAGATAGAGAGAGAGAAATAAGTAGATAGAAAGAGAGAGGTAGGAAGAGAGAGAGAAATGGAGAGGTACAGAGAGAGAGAGAGAGAGAGAGAGAGAGAGAGAGAGAGAGAAATGGAGAAGTAGAGAGAGAGAGAAAGAGAGCGAAAAAGAGGTAGAGAGAGAAAGATGTAGATAGAGAGAGAGAAATAAGTAGAGAGAGAGAGAGAGAGAGAGAGAGAGAGAGAGAGAGAGAGAGAGAGGAAGGAAGAGAGAGAAGAGAAGAAGAGAAAGAACATCTGTGTGTGAGCATGCATGTGTGTGTGTGTTTATTTTAAGTGTGTGTGTGTGTGTGTGTGTGTGTGTGTGTGTGTGTGTGTGTGTGTGTGTGTGTGTGTGTGTGTGTGTGTGTGTGTGTGTGTGTGTGTGTGTGTGTGTGTGTGTGTGTGTGTGTGTGTGTGTGTGTGTGTGTGTGTGTGACCCATCATGTTTCCTCACACAGTGTCATGAAGCAGGCGGCAGTGTAAGAGGTCAGGTCAGACGTGGCAGTGACCTCCCCATCACCGAGGCACCGTGTCACCTTCCGGGCAGGCCAAACAAACAGGGCACACATACACACACATGCACACACACACAGACACCACAACATACACACATACACCCAAACACCCCACACCACACACACAAACACACACTGGCCTCGGGCATGCCGGCTCTGCAGGGTGGCCCTGCCAGGTCACGCTACCCCTATCTCCCTCCCTCCTCCATAGTCTGATTGATGCTGCTCATTATTTTAACCCCAGAAAGAGAGGACAATTACAAACACAGAGATGAGGGGATGAGGGGAGAGGTTATTCATCCATGCCCAGAGGACAGATAGAACTGGGCGAGGGGTAAAAGGAGGAGAGAGGAGATGAACTATGTGTCTGTGTTTACAACAGAGGGGTTGTATCCTGTAGCTACACCAGGTCACACATGACTGTCACAACCAACAACTCCTATCTAATGGATGTGGCTCTGGCCTGTGACTAATGTCACTTGTCTAATGTTCTGTCATAGGGTAGCTGTGTCGCTGCCTCATATTGAAAAAGTAGACTGTTGTATAATGACACTTACTGACATTTCCATTCCTTCGACTATAAGACCTGTACCCTTCTGATCCCAAGAGCCAACATTACTCACTAAGAGGCACATCTATTGTGCTCCAGCTAGAAGTTTGAAGAGCCATACTATTTCATAATGAAATGGTGAAACTGTATAGGGCAGTGTCCCAAAATTAAACACTGCCTGTTCTGAAAAACAGGAAAACAACCCAGTACTATTTTAATGTGTTTTTTATTCTCCCCATATTTTCTCTGATTGTTTTGGATAATTTAAACAGACTGTGAAGGAATGAGAGGTGTATGTCATCTCAGCTCACTGAACTACCTATATTTACCGCTGAAAGTGAATTCTTTATGAGACTACACATATCAAAGACAGGAGGATCAAAGTGGAATTAATAAGCCAGCTAGTGTTCTTGGAAAACCTGGACTTTCATCTACTGCATTTTCCTTGGTTTCTTCACTTTGGGATTATGCCAAGGATCGACACCAAAGGCAAAACATCTGTAGTCACATTGGCATCACGTATTCTTTAATTTGTTAGTCTGTTAAACCTTTGTAGCTGGAAAATGTCCCAGCAGCTAGCAAGTTGCCTCTTCGACTGTCTGTCTCAGTTTTTCTACCCCCCAATGAAATGTGGTTGTCATTTAAAAGGAGAGTCTCCTCTCTTATATTGCACACGTTAGCTTTGTTTTCCCCAACTGCCTGGGATGTTAATGGAGTCTATGATCTGGAGAGGACAGGAGCAGAGAGGCAGAGAGACACTGCAGGACTGGCAGGCAGTAGTGCACGTCAGGAGTGGACGTCTCACGTCTCCTGCAGACAAACACCAAACACAGGCTGGTTCTGTTTGAAGAAACTGCTACTTTCCCCAGGAGTAATGGGGCTGTTTTAAACGGGACAGTTCACCCTCTGCTTAGCCATGCTGGAGAAGATTTAACACCCAATAGAGCTCTATTAAAACTAAATGCCACATGGGGAATTGTTACTTTTTGTCATCTCTATCTGAAAAAAAGTACACTGCCACTGAGCTGAAACTGATCAAACAAAAACACTGACTCGGGAAATTAGTTTTTGTGCTTCATCCATCCATGTTCCCTCCATAATAACTTGAAAAAAATCCCAATATGCAGCCCAGTGGTAAGAACTGGTTGAAATTAGGGATGCACGATATATCTGTAAACATATCGGAATCGGACGATATTAGCTAAAAATGACAACATCGGCATCGGCCCGATGTCTAGTTTGACGCCGATGTGCAAAATCGATGTCAAAGCTGACGTGCATACCTATATACCTATATACTGTACCTATAAGGTACATGACGTAATGATGCCACGTAACAGTTTGCGCTACACATGGAACACAGCATTCCTAACTTAGCCCACAATGTCTTCTGTGTGGATCGAGCAGTAAACAAGTCGAGCAGTCATTTGAAAGAGTAAGAAAATTCAAAAGGCAAATCCAAGGAAATTCATTGGCCTTGACAGTCAACCGTTCTCTATTGTGGGTGATGTTGACTTTCGCCGACTGGTCGAGTACCGGTACACACTACCAACTGAGCTATTTTTCAGATGTTGCCCTACCGGAGATACACAGTAATAGTGTCACTGCTATTAGCTTCACGGCTGACATTTGGACCAGCGATATCATACCCATGAGCATGCTGAGTATGACAGCACAGTGGATCGTCATGGATTTCGTACTAAGGAAAGTAGTATTGCATGCTCATGAATCTGCTGCCATTTCAATGGCATTTGTGAACATGTTTGAAACTTGGAAACATGAACCCACTAGCTAGCTCCATTCGAACAACTGACTTGAGAAAAAAGCTCTTCAACTGCGCCTGCAGCAGACATGATACCCTCAGCAGACATGATACCCTCAGCAGACATGATACCCTCAGCAGACATGATACCCTCAGCAGACATGATACCCTCAGCAGACATGATACCCTCAGCAGACATGATACCCTCAGCAGACATGATACCCTCAGCAGACATGATACCCTCAGCAGACATGATACCCTCAGCAGACATGATACCCTCAGCAGACGTGATACCCTCAGCAGACATGATACCCTCAGCAGACATGATACCCTCAGCAGACATGATACCCTCAGCAGACATGATACCCTCAGCAGACATGATACCCTCAGCAGACATGATACCCTCAGCAGACATGATACCCTCAGCAGACGTGATACCCTCTGTCGTGGCATTGAAATGCCCGCTCAACAAGACTGCCCACACAGTCTGTGAACAAGCTATTGGGTGGCATTCTCTCTTTACTGTGTCAACATGCTCGATTCTAGGTACAAGGACCGCTACAACGATGCAGACAAGAAACTGGGTTTATGTGAAATGTTACATACACAGCTGGACAAGATGGAAACGGACACATTGACAGTGCGCACCGAGGAAGAGAGGCCACGTACAGACTGAGCTAAAACTTCCTGCTTGGCATGTATGAGGAAATTCTGGTTGAGAATGAAACAACTGAGCAAATGAACAATGAAGCAGCACCTTCGGCCCATTCCTCCTGTCAGAGCTGGTGTAACTGAGTCAGGTTTGTAGGCCTCCTTGCTCGCACACGCTTTTTCAGTTCTGCCCACAAATGTTCTATAGGATTGAGGTCAGGGCTTTGTGATGGCTACTCCAATACCGTGATTTTGTTGTCTGTAAGCCATTTTGCCACAACTTTGGAAGTATGCTTGGGGTCATTGTCCATTTGGAAGACCCATTTGTGACCAAGCTTTAACTTCCTGACTGATGTCTTGAGATACTTGTCCCCATGTGCAGTTACAAACCGTAGTCTGGATTTTTTATGGCGATTTGGAGCAGTGGCTTCTTCCTCGTTGAGCGGTCTTTCAGGTTATGTCGATATAGGACTCGTTTTACTGTGGATATAGATACTTTCATAGCTGTTTCCTCCAGCATCTTCACAAGGTCCTTTGCTGTTGTTCTGGGATTTATTTGCACTTTTTGCACCAAAGTACGTTCATCTCTAGGAGACAGAACGCGTCTCCTTCCTGAGCAGTATGACGGCGGCATGGTCCCATGGTGTTTGTACTTGCTTTCTATTGTTCGTACAGATGAACGTGGTACCTTCAGGCATTTCGAAATTGCTCCCAAAGATGAACCAGACTTGTGGAGACTTACAATTTTTTTCTGGGGTCTTGGCTGATTTCTTTTGATTTTCCCATGATGTCAAGCAAAGAGGCACTGAGTTTGAAGGTAGGCCTTGAAGTACATCCACAGGTACACCTTCAATTGACTCAAATTATGTCAATTAGCCTATCAGAAGCTTCTAAAGCCATTACATAATTTTCTGGAATTTTCCAAGCTGTTTAAAGGCACAGTCAACTTAGTGTATGTAAACTTCTGACTCACTGGAATTGTAATCGAGTGAATTATAAGTGAAAAAATCTGTTTGTAAACAATTGTTGGAAAAATGACTTGTGTCAGGCACAAAGTATATGTCCTGACCGACTTGCCAAAACTATAGTTTGTTAACAAGAAATTTGTGGAGTGGTTGAAAAATGAGTTTTCTTGACGCAGTAAAAAAGAAGTGGTCTGACATCAAGTCGGCTGCTAAGAAGAAGGGAGCTGAGAGACCATTCATGTGGACCAGCTGGAGGAGATCGTCCATCATAGGAGAGACGGTGGTAGAGGAACTGCGCAACTGGTACGTTAGGCAGCTACGTTAGCTAGCTAACAGGTAATGACATTATAGCCAACATAGCTACCTACATTAACGTAGGTAAGTTATTCTTTGTAAATTGACAAGCTGGCGCTAGTTATTTAACACTTCTAGAATATTGTAATATATTGTTAATTACTAGCTAGCTAGATAATGCGGGTTTAATTTGTTTACTTGCTGTATCTAAATATCTGGTAGCCAACTGTGTCTGTGGTGCAATAAAGCGTTAATGGTTACAAAAGTATCAATTTGTCTCAAGACAAGGGTTGAGCTGTCCTAAAGTTAAGTACATTTCAAGAATTAATCCTAAAACATTATTTTCAGGAATCCCATTTCTTCTTAACTTTTTCTTAGGAAGTAACATAGGAAAAAATTAAGAACATTTCTAATAACTGTGTTGTGTTTGCTTAACTTTCTTCATAAATCCACAGTTGGCAGAAATGTCTTCTTAAAGAAGGTTTTGTGAATCTGGCCCCAGACTACTGTAGGTCAGGTCATGTCTCTGGGGTATACTGTACTGTCATCCTACTGTAGGTCAGGTCATGTCTCTGGGGTATACTGTACTGTCATCCTACTGTAGGTCAGGTCATGTCTCTGGGGTATACTGTACTGTCATCCTACTGTAGGTCAGGTCATCATGTCTCTGGGGTATACTGTACTGTCATCCTACTGTAGGTCAGGTCATGTCTCTGGGGTATACTGTACTGTCATCCTACTGTAGGTCAGGTCATGTCTCTGGGGTATACTGTACTGTCATCCTACTGTAGGTCAGGTCATGTCTCTGGGGTATACTGTACTGTCATCCTACTGTAGGTCAGGTCATGTCTCTGGGGTATACTGTACTGTCATCCTACTGTAGGTCAGGTCATGTCTCTGGGGTATACTGTACTGTCATCCTACTGTAGATACATGGTGGGAAAATACTTTATGAAGAAAACCAACATACATATTAGGTCCATGGCTATACGGTGTCAGGTAGAATATTAGTTGACTGGTCCTTCTGTAGCACAGTTGGTAGAGCATGGCGCTTGTAACGCCAGGGTAGTGGGTTCGATTCCCGGGACCACCCATACGTAGAATGTATGCACACATGACTGTAAGTCGCTTTGGATAAAAGTGTCTGCTAAATGGCATATATTATTATTATTATTATTATTATATTAGTTGAAATAGAGGACAAAGAAGCACAAACAATTTCACAAACAATTTCAAAATGCAGAGATGGAGCACTGTTTACAAAGGTGAGCTGGAGACTTCTGCTTTTCCAACATTGTTATGCAGCACAAGATTCCTTGCACACACACAAACACACACACACACAAACACACACATACACACAAATACACACATAAGCACACACAAACACCCACACCCACAACTCCTGTGTGTCTGCATCAGCATAACCACAGGCTTCACTAGAGATCCGGTGTGATCAGCCTGGCTGTGAGCAGCTGTGAGGAGAAGAGCAGTTATAATGGAGTGTGCCACACAGTCTTTACATGTTGTCTCCTTCAAACATCTCACTGATTACAACTGAATTAAATTAAAACGCATGGCAGGCGGCTGGGCTACCTTGTAAAACACACTCAGAGCGCACACACACACACACACACACACACACACACACACACACACACACACACACACACACACACACACACACACACACACACACACACACACACACACACACACACACACACACACACACACTAAGACTCCCTCCCCAGCCTGGACGGCTGGTTGCATGGATGATTAACATTTCATGTTAATGATAGGGTTACGTGCAGAGCTATACACTGGGGTTAAGTAATGATAATAACAGCACAGCTCCAACCACATCTGTAATAATGCTGTCTGCGCAGCTACTGATCATGCTGGGATGGCTGTGTAGTCTGGTGTCACGCTCCCTCAGAGCTGTTCACTGAGCAGACAGTGAGACGATCAGACAGCCTTTATGAAACATAGAAGGGAGAAGGCCTCTTCACATAGGGGTATTACTACACACCTACACATATAATGTCACCGTGTTTCACTACAAAGTCAAGGAATTGCTAGTGGTGAAAATATTGTCTGCATTTTAAACCGGTAACCTTCACTTAGCAAGCTGTTTCAAGGCATTGAAACAATATCATCAATCATTCTAAGTAGTACTGGTCCAATGGGAGAATTAGAGAGAATTACAGATGTCACGCACCATCAAGCAAAACACCCCATTGTCTGTCTTAATGTGTCTGGCTTTGAGTGTGTGTTAGTGTGTTCGTGTGTGTGTGTGTGTGTGTGTGTGTCTGCGTGTGTGTGTGTGTGTGTGTGTGTGTGTGTGTGTGTGTGTGTGTGTGTGTGTGTGTGTGTGTGTGTGTGTGTGTGTGTGTGTGTGTGTGTGTGTGTGTGTGTGTGTGTGTGTGTGTGTGTCTGCGTGTGTGTGTCTGCGTGTGTGTGTCTGCGTGTGTGTGTCTGCGTGCGTGTGTCTGTGTGTGTATGTGTGTGTGTGTGTGTGTGTCTATAGCTTTGTCTCTGTCTAGCTGTGTGTGTGTTTTCATGGCCCAGTGGACCATTCTCTGGAGCCATTCTCCCTGGGGCAGTATATCCATCACAGCTCAAGCACCCCTCTGACTGGTGCCTATAAGGCCCTGGGTCTTCCTCTGGCCCTCCTCCCAATCTTCTAGTCCCCCAGCTCCCCTCTCTCTCTCTGGGGCCACAGTTATGGGCTCCCACCTGCCCCACATAACATTGACACACGCATGTGCAGTAACACACAGTGCCCTCACTCACACAGTGCCCTCACTCACACAGTGACTGCACTCACACAGTGCCCTCACTCACACAGTGCCCTCACTCACACAGTGCCCTCACTCACACAGTGACTGCACTCACACAGTGCCCTCACTCACACAGTGCCCTCACTCACACAGTGACTGCACTCACCCTGTAACGCCCTCATTGGATAATTAGTCCCACAGGCCGGCCTAAAACAAATAGCTTTATTCATTGATTATTCATTCTGTCAGCTTATCCTCTCAATATACCGATTCATACTGTTATCTTGGATGAAATAAGAGCTGAACAGTTGATTTCTACTGTCTATATTGCATGGATGTTGGGTCAGATGCTTTGGAAGAGAGATAGAGATGTAGCTGGGTGAATGAGTGGAGTGATAGGGCAAAAGAGGCAGAAAGAAGGGCTCTCTCTATCCCTCAGAATTTAATCATTCATCCCTCCGTCATCTCCCTGGCCCGTCGGGTCAAACCACAACAATGAGACGCAAAAACCCTCCGCAGCCTCATCTCGTCTGGATGAATAATAAAGGCTGAGGTATGTGATCATAATTAACTATGAAAGATTAATGGCTATAACTTATTTTTCTGCTGTGGATCCGGAAGTCCCTCTGCGTGTGGTCGTTTAAAGACACAGTGGACCACAGAAAAAGAAAACAGTGTTTCGTACGGAGCATGTCACTGTTGAATAATTAAGAGCGATATAATTAGCTCACCGTGCTAGTGGGTTAGCAGTATTAGCTTGTGGTGCTATTGGTTTAGCATGGATTGTATTAGCTCGCTGTGCTTGTGGGTTAAGCATGTTTTGTATAAGCTCCTTGTACTAGTGGGTTAGCATGCTTTGTATTAGCTCGTTTTGCTATTGGGTTAGCATGCTTTGTATTAGCTTGTTGTGCTAGTAGGTTAGCAAGCTTAACAACAACATATTTACAGATAAATAGGGGAAAATCTTAAAAGAAATATCAGTCACATTTGTCCATTTTTTTTTCTTCAGAATCATATAATTACACCATAATAACACCATCCTATTATAAAATCCTGAAATATTTATACAGGCGATAATGATTATATCGGCAGGACCAGCGTGTGGTCCTGTGCCTCAGTGAAGTCAAAGCCTTTCCTGGTTGTTTCATCTATATTCATTGTCTACTCTGTTCACTGCTCACCTGCTGCCACAGGGCCTACGGTTAAGTGGTCAAGGGTGTATGTGGATCATTAAACCTCTCTCTCACACACACACACACACACACACACACACACACACACACACACACACACACACACACACACACACACACACACACACACACACACACACACACACACACACACACACACACACACACACAAACCACTGTACCGTAGATACAGCTGCCTGAGCGTCCGTCTATCTCTCCTTCCCTCCTTCCCTCTCTCCCTATCCCTCCCCTGGACAAACTGGAGCCACACCACCTTCTGAATTATCCCTGTTTCTATGACGATGACACCCCTGACCCCAGGGCTGAGGACTGATGTATGGATTGCCCTCCCTCTCCTCTCCCATTCCTCCACTGCTCTGCTCTGACAGATCTATCTTCATCAGCCATGTTATCGCAGAACCTCCTCATAGCCCCATCACTGGGATGCCTGCTTTCAGAGGAGTAAGGAGCCTAAATGGACTCATCCTGGAGGAGCGTGTTTGTGTGCTATAGGTAGCCTACAGTATAAATCAGTCAGAATGCCAGTGGCAACACTAACTGCTCTAGTAATTTGCATGACTCAGTTACTGAAACAGTGAAAAACCCTGTGTATGTGTAACAGTATAGCTTCCGTCCCTCTCCTCACCCCACCTGGGCTAAAACCAGGAACCCTTTCCACTTATCAACAACTGCCTCCTGTGTTGTTATGTGTTAATGCAATTTAGACTACGTTACCCAGCAGGCTAGGCGGATGGTTAAAGAATGCCTTGCATGGCTAAACATAAAATTTTCTAGCTGAAGTATATGTTCATTAAAAGTAGTTAAACCTACTCCCCAGTTTGTCATTATAGCGAGAGTGACAGCAGCGAGAGCGACAGCAGCGAGAGCGACAGCAGCGAGAGCGACAGCAGCTAGAGTGACAGCAGCGAGAGTGACAGCAGCTAGAGTGACAGCAGCGAGTGACAGCAGCGAGAGTGACAGCAGTGAGAGTGACAGCAGCGAGAGTGACAGCAGCGAGAGTGACAGCAGCGAGAGTGACAGCAGCGAGTGACAGCAGCGAGAGTGACAGCAGCGAGAGTGACAGCAGCGAGAGTGACAGCAGCGAGAGTGACAGCAGCGAGAGTGACAGCAGCGAGAGTGACAGCAGTGAGAGTGACAGCAGCGAGAGTGACAGCAGCGAGAGTGACAGCAGCTAGAGTGACAGCAGCGAGAGCGAGGCTGCATTGGAATCTGTTGAAGAGCAAGTTGATGAGCAACATACTGAAGTAAGGGAAATTGACACTGTTCCTGTTCTCCGTCATGGATAGCCTTAGTCCTTCTACTCCTATGCAGTTAACAGGCAATTTAGCTGACAATTGGAAACGCTTCAAGCAGAGATTCAATATCTACCTAGCAGCCAGTGGTGCTGGGGGAGATGATGACAAATTGAAGGCTTCCATTTTTCTGCATGTTATTGGAGAGGATGCATTGGACATTTACAATAGCTTTCAGCAAGACGAGGCAAACTTGACATTGACTGTGCTAATAGCTCAATTTCAGGAGTACTGTGTACCAAGCCAGAACGTCACGTTTGAGAGATACACGTTTTCTCTCATGATCAGAAACAGGGAGTCAGTTTTGACCAGTATTTGGCTGAGCTGAACACACTGAGCTAAACGTTTGAATTTGAAAATCTGAAAGACTCACTAGTGAAAGACAGGATAGTCTGTGGCATACTTGAGAATGGACTCAAGGAGAGATTGCTGCGTGAGCAAGATTGAACTTTGGATAAAACTGTGAATATGTGTCGAGCAGCTGAAACCACCAGAGCACAAGCTAAAGAGCTGTGCAGGGATGAGACGTCAGTCCATGCAATAAAAAGAGAGGAGCAATACACACAACGCCTTACAAAACAAAAACAAACAAAAAAGAGAGATCAAAACACTACATGTGGAAAGTGTGGATTTATGTTTTGTAAATGGAGCGCCTGAAGAACAAGGATGATGTGAGATGCTTCATGGGCATGATCACCTACCTTGCTTTCTCGAGCAGTCGATAAGAAGGAGAGCTTCGACACACAGAACAACACTGAGATTCAGGCCTACGTCGACATGATCGTAGCATCACTTCCTGTGTCTTCTGAGAGAATGGAGCAGATCAAAAGAGAGACCGCAGCTGACCAAACAATGACAGAGTTGAAATAAACAACACTGACAGAATGGCCTGCACAGAAAAACAACTGTCCAAGGTGTCACACCCTGACCTTAGTTATCTATGTTTCCTTTATTATTTTGGTTAGATCAGGGTGTGACAAGGGTGTTGCGTGTGTTTTTGTCTTGTCTAGGGTTTTTGTACATCTATGGGGTTTTGGTATGTCTAGGTAATGTAGGTCTATGGTGGCCTGAATTGGTTCCCAATCAGAGGCAGCTGTTTATCGTTGTCTCTGATTGGGGATCCTATTTAGGTTGCCATTTTCCATTTTGGTTTTTCTGGGTTATTGTCTATGTGTAGTTTCCTGTCAGCACTCGTGTTATATAGCGTCACGTTCATTTTGTTATTTTGTTCGTTTTTTTAGTGTTTATTCGTTAATTAAAAGAAGAATGTATGCTTATCACGCTGCGCCTTGGTCTCATCAATATGACGAACATGACACAAGGAGAATACAGGATTACTGGATGTGCAGAGCAGAGCTCACCGTTGTGGATGACATAGTGTTCAAAGGCAAAAAGATTGTCATTCCCATGACACTACGCAAAGAAATGCTACAGAAAATACACGAGGGCCACTTGGGTGAGGAGAAATGCAAACGACGAGCGCTAGAAGTAATGTACTGGCCAAGAATGAACCAGGAAATCAGCCAGACCACTGCTTCATGTGAACTGTGTTTGACATACAGGCCAAGGCAGAAAGCAGAGCCGCTAATGCCTCATCCAGTACCCAACAGACCCTACTACAAAGTTGGAGTTGACCTTTTTGACTGCAATGGCAAAAGTCACGTTGTTGTTACCGACTACTACTCAAACTACCCTGAAGTAGCAACACTGCCAGCTACCTCCAGCAAAGCTGTAATCACCTACCTGAAATCAGTCGTTGCAAGACATGGGGTTGCGTCTGAACTGTACTCGGACAATGGCCCGCAGTTCTCAAGTTCTGAATGAGCCACAACTACCCAAGGTTCAGCGGCTTAGCAGAGAGTTCAGTCGAAATTGTCAAAGGTCTGATGAAAAAGGCACACGATGGAAAGGAGGATTTTCTAAAAAATATGACGATCTACCGCGGCGCACCACTGCAGAACGGACTTTCACCTGCACAAATGTTGATGGGACGTCGCATCAGAACCAACCTACCCATCCATGAGGACTTGTTAACACCCAGAGGTGCTCACAAAGTCAAACTCGCAAAGGAAAAACAGAAAGACAAACAAAAACAGTGACACAACAAAAGTGCAAGACACTTACTTACCTGAACTGAAACCTGGAGATCATGTACGACTCTGAGACATCACTACAGGAACCTGGATGCAGCAAGGGTGTGTGCAGAGAGAAGTTGCACCGCGATCCTATGAGATCCAAACAGAGCATGGGTCACAACTGAGACGAAACAGAGTGGATCTAAGGCTTCAGCCATTCACACAAGAGACCGAGGATCATCAGGAGGATACTGCTGAAGCGTCAAATGCCTTTAGAAATTGACAATTCAGTCAGAACACCCTGACAATGAACGCCGTCCAACTGTTTCAGGAAGCACTTCAGCATTGCCAGAGCCCCTGAAAGGAGCCCCAGAGCCCCTGAAGGGCTTATTGAGAATTGCTAAAAATGTCCAAAAAGGGGCACCTTATTTAGTTGAAAAAATATTTTATTTTTAAGAAAAACCATTTGGGGAAAGAAATGTGTGTTGTTAAAAATGGCATGTTATGCAGGTTGAGTAAACAAATGTGATGTGACATGTGTAGTTACGTAGAAAAGTAGTTTTCTTTTAATGGAAAGAAGTGTGTTGTTATGTGTTAATAACATTTAGACTACGTTACCCAGCAGGCTAGGCGGATGGTTAAAGAATGCTAAACATGGAGTTTTCTAGCTGAAGTATATGTTCATTAAAAGTAGTCAAACCTACGCCCCAGTTTGTCATTATATAAGGAACAAACATAACACCTCCCACCAAGCATCGTTAGCCATCGCTCCACAAAAGCCGCGGCCCTTGCAGAGCAAGGGGAACAAGTACTTCAAGGTCTCAGAGCGAGTGACTTCACCGATTGAAACGCTATTAGTAATTTCACACCGGTTACATATGGAACCATAACTAAATTAAGTCAGAGCCATAAAGTCGAATATCTACAGTGTAGATCCAGCCTTCCAACACAGTATTAGTGCCTCTCCCCATCCTCCTGTCTTCTGAAGGCCTCATCCCAACTTCCTGTCTTCTGAATGCCTCATCCCAACATACTGTCTTCTGAAGGCCTCATCCCGGCATCCTGTCTTTTGAAGGCCTCATCCCAACCTCCTGTCTTCTGAAGGCCTCATCCCAGCATCCTGTCTTCAGAATGCCTCATCCCAACATCCTGACTTCCAGAATGCCTCCTCCCAACATCCTGTCTTCAGAATGCCTCATCCCAACATCCATTCTTCAGAATGCCTCCTCCCAACATCTTGTCTTCAGAATGCCTCATCCCAACATCCTGTCTTCAGAATGCCTCATCCCAACATCCTGTCTTCAGAATGCCTCATCCAAACATCCTGTCTCCAGAATTCCTCATCCCAACATCCTGTCTTCAGAATGCCTCATCCCAACATTCTGTCTTCAGAATGCCTCATCCCAACATCCTGTCTTCAGAATGCCTCATCCCAACATCCTGTCTTCAGAATGCCTCCTCCCAACATCCTGTCTTCAGAATGCCTCATCCCAACATCCTGGCTTCAGAATGCCTCATCCCAACATCATGTCTTCAGAATGCCTCCTCCCAACATCCTGTCTTCAGAATGCCTCATCCCAACATCCTGTCTTCAGAATGCCTCCTCCCAACATCTTGTCTTCAGAATGCCTCATCCCAACATCCTGTCTTCAGAATGCCTCATCCCAACATCCTGTCTTCAGAATGCCTCATCCAAACATCCTGTCTCCAGAATGCCTCATCCCAACATCCTGTCTTCAGAATGCCTCATCCCAACATCCTGTCTTCAGAATGCCTCATCCCAACATCCTGTCTTCAGAATGCCTCATCCCAACATCCTGTCTTCAGAATGCCTCCTCCCAACATCCTGTCTTCAGAATGCCTCATCCCAACATCCTGGCTTCAGAATGCCTCATCCCAACATCATGTCTTCAGAATGCCTCATCCCAACATCCTGTCTTCAGAATGCCTCATCCCAACATCCTGTCTTCAGAATGCCTCCTCCCAACATCCTGTCTTCAGAATGCCTCATCCCAACATCCTGTCTTCAGAATGCCTCATCCCAACATCATGTCTTCAGAATGCCTCATCCCAACATCCTGTCTTCAGAATGCCTCATCCCAACATCCTGTCTTCAGAATGCCTCATCCCAACATCCTGTCTTCAGAATGCCTCATCCCAACATCCTGTCTTCAGGTTGCCTCCTCCCAACCTCCCCAGATGTAAAGCACTTTTAGATTTGTGTGTATTGTTGTGAATGGTTAGATATTACTGCACTACTGGATCCAGGAACACAAGCATTTCGCTACACCTGCAATAACATCTGCTAAATTTGTGTATGTGACCAATACAATTTGATTTGATTTGATTACCTCAAAGCTAATTAATCCTGATTCAATTAATGAATGTGTCCAGGGAGAGGCTGTGGGGAGGCTGGGAGGAGGGAGGCTGAGGGGGTGAGACTGGGAAGGAAGAATGGGAGGAGGCTGGGAGGGGTTTAGATCAAGGGGAGGGTCTGCTTAGATGATGACGGATGGCTCTTAGTGAGTGGGACTGTTCTAATCAGTGGCCCTTTTCCCATGGTGGAGGTGGCACAAGCAGGGGAGGGAGGGAGAGGATGGTTGTTTGACAGGGAGGGGACAGGGGAGGGAGGGAAGAGGATGGCTGATTGACAGGGAGGGGACAGGGGTAGGAGGGAAGGCAGTGAGGTCCCCTGTGACTCTACCCTCTATCTCCTTGAGTGTTGGGGGAGGTCTAGCAAACCAAAAAAAAATCAGAAAGAGGAGAGATAAAGAGAGAGAGGAACAGATGGGCCAAGTCTCCACCACACACCCATCCCTCCTTCCCTTCATCCCTCGGCTCCTCCACCCCTCCATCCTAGGAGAGACAGTGTCACTGTGTTAGCGGCACTTTGGCACACATGCTAAAGACAAGCTCCCTCTGTTAAAGGGATAGTTCACCCAAATTACATATTGGTTTCCTTACCTTGTAAGGAAGGACAAGTTACGACAGCAATCTGTGCTTTGGTTTAGTTTCCATGGCAGTGTATCCAAATGCTAACATTTTAGCGTTTGTGGCACAAATGCCATTCAAGTATAATAATATAATAATATATGCCATTTAGCTGACGCTTTTATCCAAAGCGACTTACAGTCATGTGTGCATACATTCTACGTATGGGTGGTCCCGGGAATCGAACCCACTACCCTGGCGTTACAAGCACCATGCTCTACCAACTGAGCCACAGAAGGACCAAGTAATGGGACCAATATTAGCATTTTATGCGTATCATGTCCAAATTATTCAAAAGTATCTCAAATTTATTGTGAAGCTCAACAAAGTCACTTATAGATGATTTGAACATGATCTGAAAAATATTCATATCGGTACCATTACTTGAATGGGATTTGTACCATAAATGCTAAAACGTTAGCATTTGGAAACAGTGCCAACCACTGCCAGGTAAACAAAAACCAAAGCATGGATTGTTGTCATACCTTGTCCATAGACTGCTTACAAGGTAAGGAAACCAATGTGTAATTTTGTAAATGGGTGAAAAAATTTTTTGTCTCCTCTCTCTTTGTGCTTTCCCAAACCGCCAGAGACAAGGCCCATCGCGTAGCGCCATAATCAAACAAAACGAAGGCCAGGAGAATTCTTTTGAATTCTTTTGATTAGAAGAAGCTCAAGGAATTCCTCCAGGTATGCATGTGGATTCATACCAAATGGCACCCTATTCCCTACATAGTGCATTGTTTTTACCAAATCCCCATGGGCACTGGTCAAAAGTAGTGAACATAATAGGGAATAGGATATCATTGGGAAAAAACCAAAGTCTTGTTTTCTGGAGTGACTTGTGAGAAGTTCCACCAATGACATGTTTAAAATATAATTTGTAGATGTTCAGCACAAACAAACCAGCCTCATTTAAAATGTCACCCTTTTTCTTGTGACTTGTTTGTGCTTCAGTAAACATGGGTTGGGTAAACATGTTATAAATATATTTAGTACTACTCATTAATGTGGTATTTTCTAAGATAATAATTTACCAGTAATTATTAAACAATCATCAATATGTGAGTAAGAAGCTGTCCCCTTTCTTCCTATTTTCAAAGGACAAGAAGAAACAGAAAGCCTGATGGCCCAGTTGAAAGATTTTTGTTCATGTGAGCAATGAACAAATCATCTATTACTGTACGTTCATAACAATGCAACAGTGGAAGGCAGAGCCTATTCGTCTCTGTGGTGTGTGTGTTTTACTAATTGTCCAGCAGATGGAGTGAAGGTAGATTACAGTGTGTGTGTGTGTGTGTGTGTGTGTGTGTGTGTGTGTGTGTGTGTGTGTGTGTGTGTGTGTGTGTGTGTGTGTGTGTGTGTGTGTGTGTGTGTGTGTGTGTGTGTGTGTGTGTGTGTGTGTGTGTGTGTGTGTGTGTGTGTGTGTGTGTGTGTGTGTATCACATTCCATGAGCTCTCCCTTCATTAAGAAAATGATCTCCCTCACCTCCAGTGAGTGACAGTGAAATCATCCGCTGAGGCATGATGCCACACAGAGAAGCCAGACTGAGGTTAGGGGCTCTGAGAACATGTGTGAACGTGTGTGTGTAAATATGTGCGAATGCGTCGGAGAATATGTGTGAACATGTGTGCCTAGGCCAGGATGAAAGGCAGCAACACATGCCGCCAATGAGCGTCAGACTCCCAGAATTACCAGAGTCATTAGGTAGAAGAAGAGAGGAATAATAGTGATGGATTCTTTTCCCACGTCTCCCACTGGAGCAGGGGCTGCCTGACAGTGACAACACACATCATCCTAATCCACACACACACACACACACACACACACACACACACACACACACACACACACACACACACACACACACACACACACACACACACACACACACACACACACACACACACACACACACACACACACACACACACACACACACACACACACTCATCTACTCTGAGAATGGCACAGGTGCTGCCTCGCATGAGGTCTGTACTCCACATCAAAAGGACACCCTTGACATCTCAGATAGGTCACAAACGATGATGCACAGAGATCTTTTGCCACTACAAAGAAAGAACAAAAGAACTGACATGAAAGAGAAGTCAATAAACATATGGCAATTAATAAAACAT
Organism: Oncorhynchus keta; assembly: GCF_023373465.1. Taxonomy (NCBI): domain Eukaryota; kingdom Metazoa; phylum Chordata; class Actinopteri; order Salmoniformes; family Salmonidae; genus Oncorhynchus; species Oncorhynchus keta. Next base: position 80,825,339 of record NC_068422.1, read on the forward strand.
GTTTCTACTGAATTCACTACAAAGGTTGTTTTTTTACAGACACACACCCAACAAAAGGAAAAAAACAGTTGAGTCAATAGTGATTGAAAGTGTGTGGAACCATCCAGTAGAGTTTGTCATGCTGTAGGTCTGATTTACCTCCAGTCACACTGAGTGTTCCATACGGTTGCAAAATTATGTGAACTTTCCATAAATTCCCTGGTTTTCCAGAAATTCTGGATTTCCTGATTATTCCCTCCTGATTCCCGAAATTTTGCAACCCTAGTGTTTCATGACCTGTGGTTTAGGGTGGAGACTAGATTAGGGGTACAGTTATTCTATAGATATTCAAGAGAGGTTTGGAGCAGTGGACTGCACATGTAGGGCACAAATTCATCTGATATATAGTAGGGCATGTAGCTATGTCTTTGACCGGGGGAAAAACTAATGGTTCTACATTTGAGCTGAGAGGAGCTAGAGCGTCCTCACACTGCCACACACCCACCCAGGACTACACACATACCAGCGTACAGTTAGTTTGTGCTGTGCCCAGACCGCTGAAGACGACGTCTGTGTGTCTTCAGAGCCTCAAAGCAGTCAGAGGAAGTCAGAATGCTGTGTTACAGATGTTAAGTGTCCCACGGCGTGTTTCTTCCAGTGTGAAGTGTCAGCACAGGAAAACCAACCAGAACACAGACACAGTTTTAAACACACTATAGAACACGATGAGGTCACTGAGGAAATCTATGCCATCTACTGACACTACACTGGCAGCATACAGCAACATCAACATACAGCACCAGTCAAAAGTTTGGACACACACTCATTCAAGGGTTTTTCTTTATTTTTACTATTTTCTACATTGTAGAATAATAGTGAGGACATAACAACTAAGAAATAACACATACAGAATCATGTAGAAACCAAAACAGTGTTAAACAAATGAAAATCTATTTTATATTTTACATTCTTCAAAGTAGCCACCCTTTGCCTTGATGACAGTTTTGCACACTCTTGGCATTCTCTCGAATAGCTTCGCTGTCTTGAAGGAGTTCCCCATATGCTGAGCACATGTTGGCTGCTTTTCCTTCACTCTGCAGTCCAACTCATCCCAAACCATCTCAATTGGGATGAGGTCCAGTGATTGTGGAGGCCAGGTCATCTGATGCAGCACTCCATCACTCTCCTTCTTGGTCAAATAGACCTTACACAGCCTGGTGTGTTGGGTCATTGTCCAGTTGAAAACAAATGATAGTCCTACTAAGCGCAACCCAGATGGGATGGCGTATCACTGCAGAATGCTGCGGTAACCATGCTGGTTAAGTATGCCTTGAATTCTAAATAATTCACTGACAGTGTCACCAGCAAAGCACCCCCACACCTCCTCCTCCATGCTATAAGGTGGGAACTACACATGTGGAGATAATCCGTTAAACTACTCTGCGTCTCACAAAGACTTGGCGGTTGAACAGATTTCCACCGATCTAATGCCCATTGCTCGTGTTTCTTGGTCCAAGCAAGTCACTTGTTCTTATTGGTGTCCTTTATTAGTGGTTTCTTTGCAGAAAAACGACCACGAAGTCCTTATTCACGCAGTGTCTTCTGAACAGTTGATGTTGAGATGTGTCTGTTACTTGAACTTGGTGAAGCATTTATTTGGGCTCCAATTTCTGAGGCTGGTAACTCTAATGAACGTATCCTCTGCTGCAGAGGTAACTCTGAGTCTTCCTTTCCTGTGGCGATCCTTACGAGAGCCAGTTTAAACTTTTTTGTTTTTTGAGACTGTACTTGAAGAAACCTTCAAAGTTCCTGAAATTTTCCGGATTGACTAACATTCATGTCTTACAGTAATGATGGATGGCATTTCTCTTTGCTTATTTGAGCTGTTCTTGCCATAATATGGACTTGGTCTTTTACCAAATAGGGCCATCTTCTGTATTTTACCCCTACCTTGTCACAACACAACTGATTGGCTAAAACACATTTAGAAGGAAAGAAATTACACAAATTAACTTTAAAAAGGCACATCTGTTAATTGAAATTCATTCAATGTGACTAACTCATGAAGCTGGTTGAAAAAAATGCCAAGAGTGTGCAAATCTGTCATCATGGAAAAGGGTGGCTACTTTGAAGAATATCAAATATAAAATATCTTTTGTTAAACACTTTTTTTTGTTACTATAGGATTCCATATGTGTTATTTCATATTTTTGATGTCTTCACTATTATTCTACAATTTAGAAAATAGTAAACATAACGAAAACCCTTGAATGAGTAGGTGTATTCAAACTTTTGACTGGTACTGTAAGTCAACACAAACCTTAGGGCGGCAGGTAGCCTAGCAGTTAAGAGAGTTGGGCCAGTAACCAAAAGGTTATTGGCTTGAATATGGGGATTGGGTATGTAGATTGGGTGGGCTATTTACAGATGGGCTAAGTACAGCTACAGTGATTGGTTAGCTGCTCAGATAGCTGATGTTTAAAGTTATTGAGGGAAATATAAGTCTCTAGCGTCAGCAATTTTTGCAATTCATTCCAGTCATTGACAGCAGCGAACAGGAAGGAAAGGCGGCCAAATGAGGTGTTGGCTTTGGGGATGACCAGTGAGGTATACCTGCTGGAGCGTGTGCTACGTGACCAGTGAGCTGAGATAAGGCAGAGATATACTTAGCATAGACTTATAGATGACCTGGAGCCAGTGGGTCTAGCGACGAATATGTAGCGAGGGCCAGCCGAGCAAACAGGTCACAGTGGTGGATGGTATAAGGGGCTTTGGTGACAAAACGGATGGCACTGTGATAGACTGCATCCGGTTTGCTAAGTAGAGTATTGGAAGTTATTTTGTAAATGACATCGCCGAAGTCGAGGATCGGTAGGATAGTCAGTTTTACAAGGGTATGTTTGGGGGCAAGAGTGAAGGAGGCTTTGTTGCGAAATAGGAAGCTGATTCTAGATTTAATTTTGGATTGGAGATGTTTAATATGAGTCTGGAAGGAGAGTTTACAGTCTAGCTAGACACCTAGGTATTTGTAGTTGTCCACATATTCTAAGTCAGAACCGTCCAGAGTAGTCATGCTAGTCGGGCGGGCGGGCGGGTGCAGGCAGCGAACGGTTAAAAAGCATGCATTTGGTTTTACTTGTGTTTAAGAGCAGTTGAAGGCCACAGAAGGAGGGTTGTATGGCATTGAAGCTTATTTGGAGGTTACAGATGTATACAGAATGTTGGTTTCTCCGTAGAGTTGGATCAGGGAATCACCCGCAGCAAGTGCGACATCGTTGATATATACAGAGAAAAGAGTCGGCCAGAGAATTGAACCCTGTGGTACCCCCATAGACACTGCCTGAGGTCCGGACAACAGGCCTCCGATTTGACACAATGAACTCTGTCTGAGAAGTAGTTGGTTCACCTGGCGAGGCAGTCATTTGAGAAACCAAGGCTGTTGAGTCTGCTGATAAGAATACCTTATAAGAATACCTTTCTAATACCTTAGAAAGCCTTGGCCGGGTCAGGTTATTGTTTAGTACCTTGAGCATGGCTGAGGTGTACCCGTGACCAGCTCGGAAACCGGATTGCACAACGGAGAAGGTAAAGTGGGATTGAAATGGCCAGTGATCTGTTTATTAACTTGGCTTTCAAGACTTTAGAAAGGCAGGGCAGGATGGATATAGGTCTATAACAGTTTGAGTCTAGAGTGTCACCCCCTTTGAAGAGGGGATGACCGGGAAGCTTTCCAATCTTTAGGGATCTCGGACGATACGAAAGAGGGGTTGAACAGACTGGTAATAGGGGTTGCAACAATGGAGGCAGATAATTATAGAGAGGGTCCAGATTGTCTAGCCCAGCTGATTTGCACAGGTCCAGGTTTTTCAGCTCTTTCAGAACATCTTGGGTGAAGGAGAAGCTGGGGAGGCTTGGGCAAGTAGCTGCGGGGAGTGCGGTGCTGTTGGCCAGGGTTGGGGTAGCCAGGAGGAAAGCATGGCCAGCCGTAGAGAAATGCTTCTTGAAATTCTCGATTATCGTGGATTTATCGGTGGTGACGGTGTTACCTAGCCTCAGTGCAGTGGACAGCTGGGAGGAGGAACTCTTATTCTCCATGGACTTTACAGTGTCCCAAAACGTTTTGGAGTTAGAGCTACAGGATGCAAATTTCTGTTTGAAAAAGCTAGCCTTTGCTTTCCTGACTTCCCTGAAAAGTTGCATATCGCGGGGACTATTCAATGCTAGTCGCTTTGGATAAGAGTGTCTGTTGTAATATAACTTCAGGGAGCTGTCATTATAACAGCAGTACTATCTGCTTGAATATGTGCATTTCTGACATGCAAAACATTTGAGACTGTCCTTCAAACAAAGTGTGAAATGAAAAGCCAGAATTCAACTCCTACTGTATATTGATTCGCTTAGCAGATGAGTATCCACTCAACAGTGCTCATATGAGGGGCTGTTCTAATGAGGGACTGAGAGGTGAGTGTGGTGGTTATACAGTACTCTAATTACCCATCGGTGGTGGGGCATTGCTTTTCCAGGTGGTCCCTTTGAGGAGTGGGTGAAAATAGCTTAATCAGAGGTCAAGCACCCCTTTCTCTCTCTTTAGTCTGTCACTGTAAAACGTCTGTTGGCCTTTAGACACCTCTGAAGGCTTTCCTGTGGGAGAGAGAGGCCCTTTAATTTGGTCTATAATGCCCAGCCCAACAGACAAACAGAGAGTGACACATTTTTCCCTGTGCATGTATACCTTTGTGCAAGCGTGTACATGAATATTCTTCATACCATGGTTTCACCATCCCAGCATGGGAAAGATAAAACTAGTGGGGTGCTCTAATGGGCTACCCAGGGACCAGTCACTGTCTCTGGAGACACCTAGTCTCCATACATCCCTGTCCTCCATCCGTCTCCTGCCTTTGCCAAAATGCACACATCCTCTGTTATTCTTTTTCAATATCATTAACTACAAACATAGATCCGTACCAATTAAGACAAGCAGGCCATGTTCATAGGAATTGTGTAAGACATGAGACACCAGCAATAGCAACATTTGTGTATTGTGCGTGACTACATGTGTTTACGTAAGAGTGTGTATAGATGTGTATTTCTCTATTGTACTCTAGCCAGACCACCCCACACAGAGACAAAGCAGTTGCAGCATGGCTGCCTGGCAGACGGACTGCATTTGCACTTCTCTGCTGAAGGACTTGCTTTAGCAACTTTAAATAACTGTCCCAAATATAGACCAAAGAAAAGAATGGAAAAGCATTGTGGCTTTTCAGTAAAAGGGAAATGTAATGGTAAAAGTCCTGTTTAAATAAACCCCTTGTCCCATCTGTTTAATGGTGAGGTACTCTTACTTGTTCTAGGTATAGAAATTCAAAGTATGTAGATATATAAAACATAGGGGCGGCAGGGTAGCCTAGTGGTTAGAGCGTTGGACTAGTAACCGGAAGGTTGCAAGTTCAAACCCCCGAGCTGACAAGGTCCAAATCTGTCGTTCTGCCCCTGAACAGGCAGTTAACCCACTGTTCCTAGGCCGTCATTGAAAATAAGAATTTGTTCTTAACTGACTTGCCTAGTTAAATAAAGGTAAAATAATAAAATAGTGTTCTATATGTATAGAAATGTGAGTGTCTGCGGGCAAACCTGTGTTTCGTGTAGCCCAACTGTGCCCTGAGTGCCACAGTGGCCCTAATCAGCGTAGCAACAACAGAGGGGCTAAAGCCTTAGTCTTATCTTCCACACAATCAGATTAGAGCGGATTGCTGCTACGCTAAGCGCTAACCACAAAGTAAAAGCCCTGCCCGCCCCGGATCAAGATGATTTGATTAAAAAGTCCTGATCATATTATCCTTTAAGCAGTATAAATTGTTTTATTCTTTTTTCCCCACATATTTATTTTTTAGCTCCTGAGGCGACATTAGAGAGAGATTGTCTGAATCTCTCCTCTTCACCTGCGCTTATTCGCCTCCCTCCATCCCTCCCTCCCTCCCTCGATCCCCCGCTCTGTCTATTCGCTAGCGGTTAGTTGTTAGTTCCATTGTTGGCCAGATGGGGTGCCGTGCCCTGCTGTTCACGCCTAACCTACCTCCTCCGCACCTAATCTCATCAAAATAAACATGCCAGCAGTTGTCAGCTTTTTCTGGCCAGAGAGGTGGAGGGGAGGTGGAGGGGAGATGGAGGCGTAGGGAAGCAGTGGAGGGAGACGCAGGGAGGCAAAGGGGGAGAACGGAGGGAGAGAGGAGGGGGCTCTGGAAACGGGTCAAGCTAATCATGCATATAATTGCATTTTGACATTTGAAGCTACTGGGACCAGACCTTTGGATATCAGGTTATCCTGGAAGCACTTAAGTGATTAACAAATGAAAATGCATCTAATAACTTAATTAGATAAGATATTTGCCTCATCACATCCAAGTCTGTGGGGAGGGCTTGGAGGGGGGTGCTTGGGAGAGTGTCCTCTAATGGAATGACCCGTATGTATGGTGATATAAAACATCACAGAAAGAGGACAGGAGATGGGATCTCACCTCTGAGCCAAGGTAGGCTCACCATGGTGTCGGCTACACACTGAACCTTAAGCTCAGCACTGATTCTCAACAAGCCTAACACACAACAGCATGCTAATGGAATGGGAATGCTAACACTTTGCTATGGCTTTCTCTATCTGTCTCTCTCTCCAAGAATCTATTTGTCTCTCTCCCCATCTATTGCTCTCTCTTTGGACTAGGACAATGACCAAGGTTGTTTTGCATTAAACAAGAGGAGAGGAAGTGAGAGAGAGAGGAAGAGAGATAGAGAGAGAAAGAGGGAGCGAGATCATTAGCCTAGCTTTGCTTTAACTTCCTTGTTTGCTCTTATGTCTAATTAATGTTATTACCATTCCCTGGTGGCCAAGTTAAAGAGAAAAATAAACATTTATCCTCCATTTTTATCAGCAAGCCCCTCTGGGCAGCGGAGAGCTTGTCTCTCCGTTAAATGGTTGAGATTAAATAAATGGTAAACACCCCAGGGTTGGTAGTTAACAGCTAGCACTTAGCACCAGGGTTAAAACAAGCAAAGACACATTAATAGTGCTCTGTGGTGAAGCCAAAATATATGAACTCAGCAAAAGAAACGTCCTCTCACTGTCAACTGCGCTTATTTTCAGCAAACTTAATATGTGTAAATATTTGTATGAACATAACAAGTTTCAACAACTGAGACATAAACTGTTCCACAGACATGTGACTAACAGAAATTGAATATTGTGTCCCTGAACAAAGGGGACCTGCCTTACAACAGGCCTACAAGCCCTCAGTCCAGCCTCTCTCAGCCTACTGCGGACAGTCTGAGCACTGATGGAGGGATTGTGGGTTCCTGGTGTAACTCGGGCAGTTGTTGTTGCCATCCTGTACCTGTCCTGCAGGTGGGATGTTCGGATGTACTGATCCTGTGCAGGTGTTGTTACACGTGGTCTGCCACTGCGAGGATGATCAGCTGTCCGTCCTGTCTCCCTGTAGTGCTGTCTTAGACGTAGATCAGCTGTCCGTCCTGTCTCCTGTAGTGCTGTCTTAGACGTCTCACAGTACGGACATTGCAATTTATTTCCCTGGCCGCATCGGCAGTCCTCAAGCTTCCTTCCTTGCCTAAGGCATGTTCACACAGATGAGCAGGGACCCTGGGCATCTTTCTTTTGGTGTTTTTCAGAGTCAGTAGAAAGGCCTCTTTAGTGTCCCAAGTTTTTATAACTGTGACCTTAATTGCCTACCATCTGTAACCTGTTAGTGTCTTAACGACCATTCCACAGGTGCATGTTCATTAATTGTTTATGGTTCATTGAACAAGCATGGGAAACAGTGTTTAAACAGATCTGTGAAGTTATTTGGATTTTTACAAATTATCTTTTGAAAGACAGGGTCCTGAAAAAGATACATTTATTTTTTGCTGAGTTTAAATACTCAGTATAGGATGAGTAAGCCAATATTGCTACTGTGATATGGTGTGTCACTGCTTTCATATACTGGTTCAACTAGAAGTCAGCACCGGGACTAAAATAAACAAAAACAGAGGAACTCTGCCTAGAAGGCCAACATCCTGGAGTTGACTCTTCACTGTTGACGATGAGACTGGTGTTTTGCGGGTACTATTTAATGAAGCTGCCGGTTGAGGACTTGTGAGGCGTCTGTTTCTCAAACTAGACACTCTAATGCACTTGTCCTCTTGCTCAGTTGTGCACCGGGGCCTCCCACTCCTCTTCCTATTCTGGTTAGAGCCAGTTTGTTCTGCAATATTTGTGTTATTTTGCCCATCTTAATCTTTCATTTGTATTGGCCAGTCTGAGATATGGCTTTTTCTTTGCAACTCTGCCTAGAAGGCCAGCATCCCAGAGTCGTCTCTTGAGACGTTGAGACTGGTGTTTTGCATTGTACGTGTTCTTCAGTTTCTTGGCAATTTCTCGCATGGAATAGCCTTCATTTCTCAGAACGAGAATAGTTTCAGAAGAAAGGTCTTTGTTTCTGGCCATTTTGAGCCCGTAATTGAACCCACAAATGCTGATGCTCCAGATACTCATCTAGTCTAAAGAAGGCCAGTTTGATTGTTTCTTTAATCGGGACAATAGTTTTCAGCTGTGCTAACATAATTGCAAAAGGATTTGCTAATGATAAATTAGCCTTTTAAAATTATAAACTTGGATTAGCTAACACAACGTGCCATTGGAACACAGGAGTGATGTTTGCTGATAATGGGCCTCTGTATGCCTATGTAGATATTCCATTTAAAAAATCTGCCGTTTCCAGCTACAATAGACATTTACAACATTAACCATGTCTGCACTGTATATTCTGATCAATTTGAAGATATTTTAACGTGCAAAAAAATGTGCTTTTCTTTCAAAAACAAGGACATTTCTAAGTGACTTTTGAACGGTAGTGTATGTGAACAGGTCCAGTTTACCACCTAGTCAGAATTGACCAATGCAATATTTGATTCTAGGGTCAAACTAAAAACAGTCAACCACTACTAACCCTTACATGTTCTCTTTGCCATAGATGTACTGTAGCTCTGGTCTGTTTATACCAGTGGGAGGGTGTGGTTCTCCCTGCGGTTCTCCCAGGAGTCCTGTCTTGGCCTGTCCTGTCCGGGCTCTTACCTGGCTCTGCTCTGCTCAGAGTTCAACACTTCTGGTTATCTCCACATGCTGCTGAGAGCCAGCCAGCTCCTGAACACGATTAGATACTTTTCCACTTTACTAATTCATGGCCAACTTACCCCCTGAGCGCTGAGGCCACCATTCAGCTACCTCCGTATCTCTGTCCATGTCTCTATTGTAGTTCCTCAGACACAGACCCTCTCTCAACTAACTTCAGCATGGACTCCGGTTCCTATTACTGCACCATGAGGCCCTCTCCTGCACCAAAGGGCCTCTCCTCCATCAGACAGCCCACTTCAACTACAAGGGGCCCATTTACTGCACGCTGCACTCCTGCACCAGTGGACCCCCCGATGCACCAGGGAGCCTGCTCCTGCGCCACTGGGCCCAATAGTGCTGCACCCCGAAAACCAATTACTGCACTAGTGGGCCCGCTGTAGCATCAAAAGGGTCTCAGTTTGGTGGGGTTCCTGTTCCTCTGGTTTGTTTCATCTTAAGCTTGTGGTGTAAATAATTAATATTTCTCTCTTTCTATTCTAAGAAAGTGAGAGAGAGCAAGAGAGAAGGGGAGAGAGAGACAGAGAGAGGGGGGCATCTTGTCCTGTCCTGTCCTGTTCTGTCCAGTCAGGGGATCGCTAGCCTGTGATTTAGAATTCAGGCATTTTGGAACAATCAAGGCCCCAGGGAAGAGAGATTGACTGCAGGGGACAAGGGACATGACTGGTGACATCTTGTCTTAGTGTATGTGTTGTGCTGTACTATCCATTCATCCCTGTTCTAACACTCAGGTCCCACACTACATGTATCAATCCTAATTCCCTAGTGTAGGATTAGAAAGGTCCCCTGCAACAATACTGTATCAAGGCTATAACAACAAGATAAGCCATTAACTACCAACACAAACACTAACTGAACATCAATTCACAAAGAAGTAAGACTTTTGAACACTACTCCAGCACTGTGACGCTGAAACGTACAATTTAAGTTCCATTTAAGAGGGGCAATAACAGCAGGCTTCATCTACTACTCTAGTCTAGTGGGCCCGTCCAGAGCTGCTGCTGCTGCTGCTCCTGCTGCTGCACAAAGGCTGTGATGAAGACACAGCTCCAACAGATGCCCCAGACCATGTCTCCATTTACGCCCTGCTCCCTGGGACAGGAGCCGTCAGTCAGAGCGGGCCGATGAGAGGGGTGAGAGGGGCGAGGGGCCCAGCTGTCAGTTCACTACAATCACATATGGCCGGGTGTCCTGGCTGTGCTGTGTTAAATGACAAGGAGCCCTCCTCCTACACACACACCTTGCCACATACACACACCTTACCACACACACACCTTGCCACACTCACACACATGTGCACAGACATTACGTAGGCACACACACACACATTGCCACATATACATATGCATGCAGAAACACACACACACACAAAAACATTCTTAAGCAGGCCTCCTCACCTCCCGTATTTTGCATAGGTGACACTCTTCATTATTCAAAGCTTCTTTCAGGGGATGTGGCGTGCACATTGAGAGGTGACATGCACTCTCTCCAAACAAGGTACACCTTAATTATGCATGCTCAGACTACAGCCATTGCATTTCAGTGTGTGTGTGTGTGTGTGTGTGTGTGTGTGTGTGTGTGTGTGTGTGTGTGTGTGTGTGTGTGTGTGTGTGTGTGTGTGTGTGTGTGTGTGTGTGTGTGTGTGTGTGTGTGTGTGTGTGTGTGTGTGTGTGTGCACATGTGTAGATAGCACCTGCGAGACTCCATACTAAATCCCATCTCGAACATGAAAAACATCTTCATTTTGAAGATAATAGGTACATATGGCAAGTGAAGTCAGCTGAATGAAGCTACAGTACAACATGTGGCGAGTGCAATATGCTTGAGCAACACGAAGTTGACGTTAGGTAAGCGTTTCCTCAATGTGATGACAAGATACACCATGACACACAGGGATCCCACCTGACCCTCCTCTACTCACAGCCAACTACAGCAATGTGCTGTTCGCCACAAACACACCTCCATTATTGTTGTTTACGTAGTCTATTTACCCGCATGACAACACTTCAAACCTCACAGCAGCTCCCCGAGGACACAGCAGTGATGAAACAATTAAAAGACTGAGACGAGAGGGATCCTCTTCTTCCATTCCCCTCATTCTCTGTATGAATTACAGAAAGACAGTTTCAGAGCAGACCACAGTAGGCTTTCATTTAGAAGATTACAGCAGATTAAAACTCCCATTGATGTTCAGGACTGCATGACTCCTTTAGACATAAGGTGGGTGCTGTTCTGTTGTGAGAGTCGACAGACAACAGTCTGCATTAGAACAGTGGTTCCAAAATCGTATGTCAGGCAGGCAGCACATTAACCCATAGCCACAGTATGTCAGGCAGGCAGCACATTAACCCATAGCCACAGAATGTCAGGCAGGCAGCACATTAACCCATAGCCACAGTATGTCAGGCAGGCAGCACATTAACCCATAGCCACAGTATGTCAGGCAGGCAGCACAATAACCCATAGCCACAGTATGTCAGGCAGGCAGCACATTAATCCATAGCCACAGTATGTCAGGCAGTCACAGAACATTAACCCATAGCCACAGTATGTCAGGCAGGCAGCACATTAACCCATAGCCACAGTATGTCAGGCAGGCAGCACATTAATCCATAGCCACAGTATGTCAGGCAGGCAGCACAATAATCCATAGCCACAGTATGTCAGGCAGGCAGCACATTAACCCATAGCCACAGTATGTCAGGCAGGCAGCACATTAACCCATAGCCACAGTATGTCAGGCAGGCAGCACATTAATCCATAGCCACAGTATGTCAGGCAGGCAGTCACACATTAATAGCCCATAGCCACAGTATGTCAGTCAGGCAGCACATTAACCCATAGCCACAGTATGTCAGGCAGGCAGCACATTAATCCATAGCCACAGTATGTCAGGCAGGCAGCACATTAACCCATAGCCACAGTATGTCAGGCAGGCAGCACATTAACCCATAGCCACAGTATGTCAGGCAGGCAGCACATTAACCCATAGCCACAGTATGTCAGGCAGGCAGCACATTAACCCATAGCCACAGTATGTCAGGCAGGCAGCACATTAACCCATAGCCACAGTATGTCAGGCAGGCAGCACATTAACCCATAGCCACAGTATGTCAGGCAGGCAGCACAATAATTCCATAGCCACAGTATGTCAGGCAGGCAGCACATTAACCCATAGCCACAGTATGTCAGGCAGACAGAACATTAACCCATAGCCACAGTATGTCAGGCAGACAGAACATTAACCCATAGCCACAGTATGTCAGGCAGGCAGCACAATAATTAACCCATAGCCACAGTATGTCAGGCAGACAGAACATTAACCCATAGCCACAGTATGTCAGGCAGACAGAACATTAACCCATAGCCACAGTATGTCAGGCAGGCAGCACAATAACCCATAGCCACAGTATGTCAGGCAGACAGAACATTAACCCATAGCCACAGTATGTCAGGCAGACAGAACATTAACCCATAGCCACAGTATGTCAGGCAGGCAGCACATTAACCCATAGCCACAGTATGTCAGGCAGACAGAACATTAACCCATAGCCACAGTATGTCAGGCAGACAGAACATTAATCCATAGCCACAGTATGTCAGGCAGGCAGCACATTAACCCATAGCCACAGTATGTCAGGCAGGCAGCACAATAACCCATAGCCACAGTATGTCAGGCAGGCAGCACATTAACCCATAGCCACAGTATGTCAGGCAGGCAGCACATTAATCCATAGCCACAGTATGTCAGGCAGGCAGCACATTAACCCATAGCCACAGTATGTCAGGCAGGCAGAACATTAACCCATAGCCACAGTATGTCAGGCAGGCAGCACAATAATCCATAGCCACAGTATGTCAGGCAGGCAGTACAATAATCCATAGCCACAGTATGTCAGGCAGGCAGTACAATAATCCATAGCCACAGTATGTCAGGCAGGCAGTACAATAATCCATAGCCACAGTATGTCAGGCAGGCAGCACATTAACCCATAGCCACAGTATGTCAGGCAGGCAGCACATTAACCCATAGCCACAGTATGTCAGGCAGGCAGCACATTAACCCATAGCCACAGTATGTCAGGCAGGCAGCACATTAACCCATAGCCACAGTATGTCAGGCAGACAGCACAATAATCCATAGCCACAGTATGTCAGGCAGGCAGCACAATAATCCATAGCCACAGTATGTCAGGCAGGCAGCACAATAACCCATAGCCACAGTATGTCAGGCAGACAGTCAGGCAACATTAACCCATAGCCACAGTATGTCAGGCAGACAGAACATTAACCCATAGCCACAGTATGTCAGGCAGGCAGCACAATAATCCATAGCCACAGTATGTCAGGCAGACAGAACATTAACCCATAGCCACAGTATGTCAGGCAGACAGACACATTAACCCATAGCCACAGTATGTCAGGCAGGCAGCACAATAATCCATAGCCACAGTATGTCAGGCAGACAGAACATTAACCCATAGCCACAGTATGTCAGGCAGACAGAACATTAACCCATAGCCACAGTATGTCAGGCAGGCAGACCATTAACCCATAGCCACAGTATGTCAGGCAGGACAGAACATTAACCCATAGCCACAGTATGTCAGGCAGGCAGCACATTAACCCATAGCCACAGTATGTCAGGCAGGCAGCACATTAACCCATAGCCACAGTATGTCAGGCAGGCAGCACAGGGGTGTAGCAGGACAGGGATTTTCAGCTTGATTGGGTTTTCATCTTGGAGTAAAGAGATGCATTATTTATTTCCTAGCTACCTTGCATGTGTTGGTGTTTGGGAGGGGGGTGTGATGAAGGGGGCATGGGGGGATAGAAGGCTGAGTGTGTGTGTGGTTGGATGCTCTCCTGTTTGTGTGATGCCTGAAAATCCCATCCAACAGTAAATACTTTTGAGTATTCTACCTTTCTACCTTTCTACCTTTCTCTTGATGCAGAATAAAAACAAGCTTTAGGGTCAGAGAGCAACGCTCCCAAAAGTGAAATTCTACCAATTATTCACGGTAGATCCACAGCGGGCGCTCTGCTCCGGCTCCGCTCAGGGCAACATGTCCGCATCCTTCACTGGGCAGAGGAGACTGACAAGCCCATTATAAACGGCCCGCGTGACAGATAAATATTTCAACACGCAAATAAATAAAGGATGCCTGGCGTTTTCCCTCTGAATGGCTTTTCACAGCCGACTGCCCACGCCCGCTCGCCCCGGGATCTTCTGTCTACCTCTCACCTACACCCTACCTACCTACCCCCCACCCCAGTCTCAACACCCCTAGAAATAGGAAAAAAACTCTTCTTCTTCCACCCTCCCTGGGGGCCCCTGACTCCCTCATCTACCTCCCCTCCTGGCCCTGTCTGTCAACATCACACAGGTAACGCTCTGCTCCCCATCTCAGCGTACAAAGAAGCAATTAATGTGTGTGTGGTGGGACAGTATGTAGGAGGAAGGCCTATCCATTGTCTGGCCACAGCTCACACTCCCCAGACCTTTGTTACCCAGTACAGTAATGTGTGGAATACATGTCCAATTTTAATGACTTTCTTTTGTAATGTAATGCTACCTATGAGGTGATTACAGAGCGAGCCTCTCTGGGGATGTGTAAAAACAATACATTTAATTTAATACTAGATTCATTGTATTAAGTGTCTATGCTATCTAATAGGCATGGCTAAACGTCTCTCCTCTGTTCTTCTCTGCGCTTTCTTATAATTTACCTCGCTGCTGTAGTTTATTAGGCCTCTCACCATCCCAGAGGAACTGAGGTGTGATAATTCAATTAGAAAGGCAATTATGGGATGGTGGTTGGTGTGGTTACCATCTAGGAGAGGGGAGTTCTAGATGGGAGTCTATCAAACTACCTTTCCTCCAGTGATGTGTGAGAGAGAGAGAGAGAGAGAGAGAGAGAGAGAGAGAGAGAGAGAGAGAGAGAGAGAGAGAGAGAGAGAGAGAGAGAGAGAGAGAGAGAGAGAGAGAGAGAGAGACATTAGAGAGAGACAGAGAGAGAGAGAGAGAGAGAGAGAGAGAGAGAGAGAGAGAGAGAGAGAGGAGAGAGAAGGAGAGAAAGCCAGAGAGAAAGTAAAGTCACTCCCATTCTCTGAGAAGGTATGTATAATGGGAAAGATCGGAACTGAACACGAGATGGGACTTTCAAACCTTCAGATCAGCCTCCAGAAATATAAAAAATGTGACGATCAGCAGCATCCCCAAATATAAAACAGCGATGTCTGATAAGAGTGCAGATGCTCCAGTGCCTTAGACGGTTCAACAGACAGTCTGCTAGGATGCTAAGGAATAGGAGTGCTGACAGAGACCAGTGGATTCTTCCTTCAATGGCAGTGGTGTGTATCATATAAGAAGACAATATATAAGAGATAAACAAGTAAAATACGCTAAATCTGGTGCAAACACACACAATGACACCAAAAACACTAAATACACTCATATATACAGTAGTGAGACAGCATGGCATTAACTGAGATACACTCAGGCATCTGACAAACACAGTTTCTAGCTAGAACTGGGCCATGTAAATAGGGGTTTGAGCAGTGGACAAGGGTTATGGTATTGTGATCTTTCCTACACAGAGCAGGCCTGGTCTATAGAGACCACTACTCTTCACGCAGTGGGACTAATTGGAATAACAGACAAAACCCATAAGAAACACAGGACGCACTCTAATCTCTCAATTCAATTCAATTCAAGGGCTTTATTGGCATGGGAAACATGTGTCCTAACAAAAACCATGTTGAGCAGGTTAGCATACAGACAAAGGAATACTCCAATATTGATGGTGCTGTGCTTTGTTCTGGGTGCCGTATCTTTACCATTATGTCATCCTGCAGAGAAGGGGAGGCTTTAGGCTTTCCAACCTGGCCCCAGCCAGGTCTCTCTTCATTCGAGAGAGATTGAGGGTGTCTCTGTAGAGAAATCCATAGAGGCTTTCCTTCTCCACTGAGAACCACTCTCGGCCCCTCTTTGCCTCCCCCCTCTATCTCTCTCTCCTATCTCCCTGGGCTCTTAATTTCTCTCTCCCATCCCGCTTCAGTCTTCCTGCCTTTCTACCTGGGTCTCTCCCTTCTCTTTATTCTCTATTGTACTCTCATGTCCTAAGAAAAACCATGTGAGTCAGGCAGGTTGAGCGAACACTCCAATATTGGGTGCTGTGTTTGTTCTAGTTAATGTTCCTCCAGATGAGGAGGAGAGAAAACAGCTCCCAGTCTGGCGACAGTAGCTCCGAGGCTCCATGGTAGCCCAACAGCCCCAGGGCCTGAGCACCACAGGCAGCTCATAGCTTTACCCTGGGAGACTGTCTTTGTGAGGGAAAACACTTCATATTTAGACAAATGTTGGAATTATGCCGGGCTGCACCGGGCTCGCATATACCACTGGGAGGGTCCAGCCTTCTCTTCTTCTTGTCTTGTTCTCGTTTTCTCTCTCATACCTCTCTTCTCTTTCTCGTTCTCTCTTCCCTCAGAGAGAGAGATGATCAAACTATGAAGAGTGGACACACTCAGTCCAACCTGAAACACAGCTCTAGAGAGAGCAGAGAGGGAAGGAGAGGGAGCGAGGGAGAGATAAAGAAAGAGTACCCACTCTCCCAAACCTCTTCATTCCCATCTCTGAATACAAGCACGGAGCTGTTTTAGCAGAATAGGGAATAGTTTATTGAGGAAGTCCAAGACTGAAGAGGTAGAGGAAATGTTTGTATCTTGGTTGTGCTTGTATTGAACAAAAAAAAAATATGTAAAGATGTCAACATCTGAAGAAATGGATAACATAGTGGGTAGCTAAAGTAAAGTTTTGGGGTTGTTGTATTACTTGTATTACTTATCTTCTGACTTGTACGTAAAAAGACTACACGTAAATTTGCTTCAATATGTGTAAGCACAATTTTTAACAACAGTAACTTCAAAAAACAGCTACATTCCTACTAGCCTGTCCAGCCAGATAAGCTATGAATGGAGAAGCATGCAGATGTCTTGTACCATACAAATTCATGTCCACTCATTCTGTCAGTAGAGATCTGTGGCTTAGTTAACCTTTCAGTCATTAACACCTGGTTATTAACAACAGACACAATTAACAGCTGCGTTGGTGTCATCAACAGAATAATCTATTATTCCTTCTGAATATCATCCACTGAGCTCTAGAGTGATGTCACCATAGCTCCCACACACAACACAAACACCCCTCAGTCACACACACACCCCTCTCTCTGCATCAAAAGGCATGCATGTGCGGCTCAAACAAACAAATGTGCAGATGAGGTGCTACAAGCCCTAAACCCCTTTATTAACTGTGGTGCTGTAGATCCAGCAGGAGTGTCTCCCCAAACACTCCCTGCCTGTATGTAAACCCTTAAATCCTTGTCCCAGGCCCAGGCCCTCACAGCTCCTCCTAGACCCTCTCAGGCCCACTCAAAGGCCAGCGCAATCTGTTAGTCGCTCTGTTCCCGTCTGGGCCCGGCTGACATGAAGTCTCGTCTTCCATTGTCCCATAGACTCCCTCTCCTCTCTGAGGGCCTGGCCCACGACGCCCAGCCCAGCCAGCCCCAGCCTTAGCTTCAGGCATTGATTAAATATGCACCTTCCAGTCGCCATGAAACCACACCACCCAGCTAATCTCATCAGAGGCCAGGGACCAGGGACCTCCGCATATGTAAATCTACATCTGTTCCTCTTCAAAGGGAGAGAGGAGAGATTCTCCTGGATTAGCCCCACACACAAGTGCCTCCATCTATCCCCGCCTCCCCCATCCTCCCCCTTCCCGCCTGGACCCCGCCACCAATCAAGGCGAGAGAATGATACACACATGCAAACACACACCACCTTGACAAATCCCTGACTTTCTCATCCACCCCCCCCCCCCTCCACCCTAAGTCCTACACACACAGTCACCCTCCTTTCTCAATTAGCTCAATAGTAAGAGATGACGAAGAAATGTCTCTTTGTGTCAATGCTTAGTGTTTTCCTTTGTGGCATGTGATGGAGGCTAGGGCCCTACAAGCCTGCCCCTTGCCTTAGGGCTATTGCTGGGACTGGGTGACTGAGGCTGGGGGAGAGGTGGAGGGGGTAGGCTCCTCATGGCCCAGGGAACTGGCACCACACGGAGAGGAGACATCCATACTGCCTTAAGATATCATTATACACCTCTCCAACATGGGATTAATGTGTTCTGATATTGGGGAGAGACAGCTTCATCAAGCAGCACCAGAGACTTGGAGAGATGGGTTATACCTGTTTCAATGCCAACATCCTCTTCCCGGGGGCAGCATACCCTCCAGTACCGTGAACAGTCTCCGGTACTGGATGTCTATTCAATGTGTTTGTTATGCACTGAGAGTCTGTACTTCTTTCTTTATTATTTCCAACCATAAATCTTTCACTCAGGTGAAGAAGAGTGGGAATGAATGAGCCAATTGGAAGCTGAGGATGATTAGGTGGCCATTATGTTACGAGGGCCAAATTGATTGGGGTCTGGGTGTGGTAGTCATGTACAGTATGATCTGAGAGGTGAGGTGAGCCCTGTAAGACAGTAAGACAAGAGGAAAAATAACTCCTACCTCTCTCTAGTTTATCAATCTATCTTTTGTTATCTGTCCTCAAACTACCACACCAAGACCCTTATCAATCCATCTTTTGTTATCTGTTCTCAAACTACCACACCAAGACCCTTATCAATCTATATTTTGTTATCTGTCCTCAAACTACCACACCAAGACCCTTATCAATCCATCTTTTGTTATCTGTCCTCAAACTACCACACCAAGACCCTTATCAATCCATCTTTTGTTATCTGTCCTCAAACTACCACACCAAGACCCTTATCAATCCATCTTTTGTTATCTGTCCTCAAACTACAACACCAAGACCCTTATCAATCTATCTTTTGTTATCTGTCCTCAAACTACCACACCAATACCCTTATCAATCCATCTTTTGTTATCTGTCCTCAAACCACCACACCAAGACCCTTATCAATCCATCTTTTGTTATCTGTCCTCAAACTACCACACCAAGACCCTTATCAATCCATCTTTTGTTATCTGTCCTCAAACTACCACACCAAGACCCTTATCAATCCATCTTTTGTTATCTGTCCTCAAACTACCACACCAAGACCCTTATCAATCCATCTTTTGTTATCTGTCCTCAAACTACCACACCAAGACCCTTATCAATCCATCTTTTGTTATCTGTCCTCAAACTACCACACCAAGACCCTTATCAATCCATCTTTTGTTATCTGTCCTCAAACTACAACACCAAGACCCTTATCAATCTATCTTTTGTTATCTGTCCTCAAACTACCACACCAAGACCCTTATCAATCTATCTTTTGTTATCTGTCCTCAAACTACCACACCAAGACCCTTATCAATCCATCTTTTGTTATCTGTCCTCAAACTACCACACCAAGACCCTTATCAATCTATCTTTTGTTATCTGTCCTCAAACTACCACACCAAGACCCTTATCAATCCATCTTTTGTTATCTGTCCTCAAACTACCACACCAAGACCCTTATCAATCCATCTTTTGTTATCTGTCCTCAAACTACCACACCAAGACCCTTATCAATCCATCTTTTGTTATCTGTCCTCAAACTACCACACCAAGACCCTTATCAATCTATCTTTTGTTATCTGTCCTCAAACTACCACACCAAGACCCTTATCAATCCATCTTTTGTTATCTGTCCTCAAACTACCACACAAAGACCCTTATCAATATATCTTTTGTTATCTGTCCTCAAACTACCACACCAAGACCCTTATCAATCCATCTTTTGTTATCTGTCCTCAAACTACCACACCAAGACCCTTATCAATCCATCTTTTGTTATCTGTCCTCAAACTACCACACCAAGACCCTTATCATCTATCTTTTGTTATCTGTTCTCAAACTACCACACCAAGACTCTTATCAATCCATCTTTTGTTATCTGTCCTCAAACTACCACACCAAGACCCTTATCAATCTATCTTTTGTTATCTGTCCTCAAACTACCACACCAATACCCTTATCAATCCATCTTTTGTTATCTGTCCTCAAACTACCACACCAAGACCCTTATCAATCCATCTTTTGTTATCTGTCCTCAAACTACCACACCAAGACCCTTATCAATCCATCTTTTGTTATCTGTCCTCAAACTACCACACCAAGACCCTTATCATCTATCTTTTGTTATCTGTTCTCAAACTACCACACCAAGACTCTTATCAATCCATCTTTTGTTATCTGTCCTCAAACTACCACACCAAGACCCTTATCAATCTATCTTTTGTTATCTGTCCTCAAACTACCACACCAATACCCTTATCAATCCATCTTTGTTATCTGTCCTCAAACTACCACACCAAGACCCTTATCAATCCATCTTTTGTTATGTGTCCTCAAACTACCACACCAAGACCCTTATCAATCTATCTTTTGTTATCTGTCCTCAAACTACCACACCGAGACCCTTATCAATCTATCTTTTGTTATCTGTCCTCAAACTACCACACCAAGACCCTTATCAATCTATCTTTTGTTATCTGTCCTCAAACTACCACACCAAGACCCTTATCAATCCATCTTTTGTTATCTGTCCTCAAACTACCACACCAAGACCCTTATCAATCCATCTTTTGTTATCTGTCCTCAAACTACCACACCAAGACCCTTATCAATCCATCTTTTGTTATCTGTCCTCAAACTACCACACCAAGACCCTTATCAATCCATCTTTTGTTATCTGTCCTCAAACTACCACACCAAGACCCTTATCAATCTATCTTTTGTTATCTGTCCTCAAACTACCACACCAAGACCCTTATCAATCCATCTTTTGTTATCTGTCCTCAAACTACCACACCAAGACCCTTATCAATCCATCTTTTGTTATCTGTCCTCAAACTACCACACCAAGACCCTTATCATCTATCTTTTGTTATCTGTTCTCAAACTACCACACCAAGACTCTTATCAATCCATCTTTTGTTATCTGTCCTCAAACTACCACACCAAGACCCTTATCAATCTATCTTTTGTTATCTGTCCTCAAACTACCACACCAATACCCTTATCAATCCATCTTTTGTTATCTGTCCTCAAACTACCACACCAAGACCCTTATCAATCCATCTTTTGTTATCTGTCCTCAAACTACCACACCAAGACCCTTATCAATCTATCTTTTGTTATCTGTCCTCAAACTACCACACCAAGACCCTTATCAATCTATCTTTTGTTATCTGTCCTCAAACTACCACACCAAGACCCTTATCAATCTATCTTTTGTTATCTGTCCTCAAACTACCACACCAAGACCCTTATCAATCCATCTTTTGTTATCTGTCCTCAAACTACCACACCAAGACCCTTATCAATCCATCTTTTGTTATCTGTCCTCAAACTACCACACCAAGACCCTTATCAATCCATCTTTTGTTATCTGTCCTCAAACTACCACACCAAGACCCTTATCAATCCATCTTTTGTTATCTGTCCTCAAACTACCACACCAAGACCCTTATCAATCCATCTTTTGTTATCTGTCCTCAAACTACCACACCAAGACCCTTATCAATCCATCTTTTGTTATCTGTCCTCAAACTACCACACCAAGACCCTTATCAATCCATCTTTTGTTATCTGTCCTCAAACTACCACACCAAGACCCTTATCATCTATCTTTTGTTATCTGTTCTCAAACTACCACACCAAGACTCTTATCAATCCATCTTTTGTTATCTAATAATAATAATAACTAATAATATATGCCATTTAGCTGTCCTCAAACTACCACACGACCCTTATCAATCCATCTTTTGTTATCTGTCCCCCAAGCGACTTACAGTCATGTTGTGCATACATTCTCTTTTGTATATCTGTCCTCAAACTACCACACCAAGACCCTTATCAATCTATCTTTTGTTATCTGTCCTCAAACTACCACACCAAGACCCTTATCAATCCATCTTTTGTTATCTGTCCTCAAACTACCACACCAAGACCCTTATCAATCCATCTTTTGTTATCTGTCCTCAAACTACCACACCAAGACCCTTATCAATCCATCTTTTGTTATCTGTCCTCAAACTACCACACCAAGACCCTTATCAATCTATCTTTTGTTATCTGTCCTCAAACTACCACACCAAGACCCTTATCAATCTATCTTTTGTTATCTGTCCTCAAACTACCACACCAAGACCCTTATCAATCCATCTTTTGTTATCTGTCCTCAAACTACCACACCAAGACCCTTATCAATCCATCTTTTTGTTATCTGTCCTCAAACTACCACACCAAGACCACTTATCAATCCATCTTTTGTTATCTGTCCTCAAACTACCACACCAAGACCCTTATCAATCCATCTTTTGTTATCTGTCCTCAAACTACCACACCAAGACCCTTATCAATCCATCTTTTGTTATCTGTCCTCAAACTACCACACCAAGACCCTTATCAATCCATCTTTTGTTATCTGTCCTCAAACTACCACACCAAGACCCTTATCAATCCATCTTTTGTTATCTGTCCTCAAACTACCACACCAAGACCCTTATCAATCTATCTTTTGTTATCTGTCCTCAAACTACCACACCAAGACCCTTATCAATCCATCTTTTGTTATCTGTCCTCAAACTACCACACCAAGACCCTTATCAATCCATCTTTTGTTATCTGTCCTCAAACTACCACACCAAGACCCTTATCAATCCATCTTTTGTTATCTGTCCTCAAACTACCACACCAAGACCCTTATCAATCCATCTTTTGTTATCTGTCCTCAAACTACCACACCAAGACCCTTATCAATCTATCTTTTGTTATCTGTCCTCAAACTACCACACCAAGACCCTTATCAATCCATCTTTTGTTATCTGTCCTCAAACTACCACACCAAGACCCTTATCAATCCATCTTTTGTTATCTGTCCTCAAACTACCACACCAAGACCCTTATCAATCCATCTTTTGTTATCTGTCCTCAAACTACCACACCAAGACCCTTATCAATCCATCTTTTGTTATCTGTCCTCAAACTACCACACCAAGACCCTTATCAATCCATCTTTTGTTATCTGTCCTCAAACTACCACACCAAGACCCTTATCAATCCATCTTTTGTTATCTGTCCTCAAACTACCACACCAAGACCCTTATCAATCTATATTTTGTTATCTGTCCTCAAACTACCACACCAAGACCCTTATCAATCCATCTTTTGTTATCTGTCCTCAAACTACCACACCAAGACCCTTATCAATCTATCTTTTGTTATCTGTCCTCAAACTACCACACCAAGACCCTTATCAATCTATCTTTTGTTATCTGTCCTCAAACTACCACACCAAGACCCTTATCAATCCATCTTTTGTTATCTGTCCTCAAACTACCACACCAAGACCCTTATCAATCCATCTTTTGTTATCTGTCCTCAAACTACCACACCAAGACCCTTATCATCTATATTTTGTTATCTGTTCTCAAACTACCACACCAAGACCCTTATCAATCCATCTTTTGTTATCTGTCCTCAAACTACCACACCAAGACCCTTATCAATCTATCTTTTGTTATCTGTCCTCAAACCACCACACCAATACCCTTATCAATCTATCTTTTGTTATCTGTCCTCAAACTACCACACCAAGACCCTTATCAATCCATCTTTTGTTATCTGTCCTCAAACTACCACACCAAGACCCTTATCAATCTATCTTTTGTTATCTGTTCTCAAACTACCACACCAAGACCCTTATCAATCCATATTTTGTTATCTGTCCTCAAACTACCACACCAAGACCCTTATCAATCTATGTTTTGTTATCTGTCCTCAAACTACCACACCAAGACCCTTATCAATCCATCTTTTGTTATCTGTCCTCAAACTACCACACCAAGACCCTTATCAATCTATCTTTTGTTATCTGTCCTCAAACTACCACACCAAGACCCTTATCAATCTATCTTTTGTTATCTGTCCTCAAACTACCACACCAAGACCCTTATCAATCCATCATTTCTGTTTGGATAACGCACCTAAAACATTTCTTCCATGAAGCAAGCCTATGGTGACAGCAGTACTGACGTAGACTCTCTAGGAGAACTGACTGGCATACATCTACTGTGTGCTCTGAATGGGTTATAGTCATGGAGAAACAATGCAGTCCTGTGTTACCCTGAACATCCACTCTACCAGCTACATCAAACACTGTCTATGTGACAGAGACACACCTGCACACTGTGTCAAAATGGAAAACGGGACTAATGGAAAGGTGTTGCTACTCACTATGTGGTGGTAGAGGTAACTCCTGAGAGGATCTATCCCACAACAAAGGAATAATGTGAACATGATAAAGTGCTCTGATGATCTGCATCTTTGGTGGAATCTGACACAGATGATGTAGTCATTTAAATTTGTAGAGATTTTCAATATCAAAATCTTAGCAGGGAAATACAAGCTAAAACATGTTCATCCAAGAGAATTACACTAGGCAATGACAATATAACACAAACCCATCTGACATTACACGGTGGCTACACACAGAGAGTGATGTAAACGTGGTAGATGAGGCGATTTGCATGTTTAATTAAGATATCATCCAGCACAACAAGAGAGCTAGAGCCTAAAGCTGCAGAGTCAACAGCCTCTATAATAACACACAGATCCCTCTGGTCAGGGAGGGAGGGAGGGAGTCACTAATACGCTGAAAGGGGGGGGGGGCAGTCACTAATACACTGAAAGGGAGAGCGCAAATCTTTTCATTAACACCCTGTGAAAGGCCCATTCACACACCAGCCCAGTAATTAAGACAGGGCTCACTCACCACAGTGGATGCTATCAGGGATATGGAGAGAGAGACTTTTGCTTATTATCTATTTCACTTGCTTTCACAATGTAAACATATGTTTCCATGCCAATAAAGGTCTTCAAAATCTAAACAATTCTCATCTGAATTGACTCTAGATGAGAGTCATCCAGAGAGAAGAGAGAGAGAGAGAGAGAGTCCCCTGGCATGAGAGATGGGAAGAGATGGGGACTCGAGGAGAAGAGGGAAAAGGGGTGAAGATAAATTAATAAGATAGAGCCAGTCAGAGAGAAAGAAAGAGAGAGGGAGGAGGGAGAATATCTGTCTCCCTATATTTTATTTGAATCAGTTTGATGTAAAGTCACTCTGTGGAGTGGTTACCAGTCAGTCAGTCAGTCAGTCAGTCAGTCAGTCAGTAGTCAGTAGCAGAGTAAAGGCCTCATTACCTCTCCCTGGCTGTGGAGTGGTGGTTACAGAATTACAGTATCAGTCAGTCAGTCAGTCAGTAGCAGAGCAGTACAGGCCTCATTACCTCTCCCTGGCTGTGGAGTGGTTACCAGTCAGTCAGCCAGTCAGTCAGTCAGTCAGTCAGTCAGTAGCAGAGCAGTACAGGCCTCATTACCTCTCCCCTGGCTGTGGAGTGGTTACCAGTCAGTCAGTCAGTCAGTCAGTCAGTCAGTCAGTCAGTCAGTCAGTAGCAGAGCAGCACAGGCCTCATTACCTCTCCCCTGGCTGTGGAGTGGTTACCAGTCAGTCAGTCAGTCAGTCAGTCAGTCAGTCAGTCAGTCAGTCAGTCAGTAGCAGAGCAGTACAGGCCTCATTACCTCTCCCCTGGCTGTGGTGGTACCAGTCACCAGTCAGTCAGTCAGTCAGTCAGTCAGTCAGTCAGTCAGTCAGTCAGTAGCAGAGCAGTACAGGCCTCATTACCTCTCCCCTGGCTGTGGAGTGGTTACCAGTCAGTCAGTCAGTCAGTCAGTCAGTCAGTCAGTCAGTCAGTCAGTCAGTCAGTCAGTAGCAGAGCAGTACAGGCCTCATTACCTCTCCCCTGGCTGTGGAGTGGTTACCAGTCAGTCAGCCAGTCAGTCAGTCAGTCAGTCAGTCAGTCAGTCAGTCAGTCAGTAGCAGAGCAGTACAGGCCTCATTACCTCTCCCCTGGCTGTGGAGTGGTTCAGTCAGTCAGTCAGTCAGTCAGTCAGTCAGTCAGTCAGTCAGTCAGTCAGTAGCAGAGCAGTACAGGCCTCATTACCTATCCCCTGGCTGTGGAGTGGTTACCAGTCAGTCAGTCAGTCAGTCAGTCAGTCAGTCAGTCAGTCAGTCAGTCAGTAGCAGAGCAGTACAGGCCTCATTACCTCTCCCTGGCTGTGGAGTGGTTACCAGTCAGTCAGTCAGCCAGTCAGTGAGTCAGTCAGTAGCAGAGCAGTACAGGCCTCATTACCTCTCCCCTGGCTGTGGAGTGGTTACCAGTCAGTCAGTCAGTCAGTCAGTCAGTCAGTAGCAGAGCAGTACAGGCCTCATTACCTCTCCCTGGCTGTGGAGTGGTTACCAGTCAGTCAGTCAGTCAGTCAGTTCAGTCAGTCAGTCAGTCAGTCAGTCAGTCAGTCAGTCAGTCAGTAGCAGAGCAGTACAGGCCTCATTACATCTCCCTGGCTGTGGAGTGGTTACCAGTCAGTCAGTCAGTCAGTCAGTCAGTCAGTAGCAGAGCAGTACAGGCCTCATTACCTCTCCCCTGGCTGTGGAGTGGTTACCAGTCAGTCAGTCAGTCAGTCAGTGAGTCAGTCAGTCAGTCAGTAGCAGAGCAGTACAGGCCTCATTACCTCTCCCCTGGCTGTGGAGTGGTTACCAGTCAGCCAGGCAGTCAGTCAGTCAGTCAGTCAGTCAGTCAGTCAGTCAGTCAGTAGCAGAGCAGTACAGGCCTCATTACCTCTCCCTGGCTGTGGAGTGGTTACCAGTCAGCCAGTCAGTCAGTCAGTCAGTCAGTCAGTCAGTCAGTAGCAGAGCAGTACAGGCCTCATTACCTCTCCCCTGGCTGTGGAGTGGTTACCAGTCAGTCAGTCAGTCAGTCAGTCAGTCAGTCAGTCAGTCAGTAGCAGAGCAATACAGGCCTCATTACCTCTCCCCTGGCTGTGGAGTGGTTACCAGTCAGTCAGTCAGTCAGTCAGTCAGTCAGTCAGTAGCAGAGCAGTACAGGCCTCATTACCTCTCCCCTGGCTGTGGAGTGGTTACCAGTCAGTCAGTCAGTCAGTCAGTCAGTCAGTCAGTCAGTCAGTCAGTAGCAGAGCAGTACAGGCCTCATTACCTCTCCCCTGGCTGTGGAGTGGTTACCAGTCAGTCAGTCAGTCAGTCAGTCAGTCAGTCAGTCAGTAGCAGAGCAGTACAGGCCTCATTACCTCTCCCCTGGCTGTGGAGTGGTTACCAGTCAGTCA
The DNA here is from genome assembly GCF_023373465.1 of Oncorhynchus keta. Classification (NCBI taxonomy): domain Eukaryota; kingdom Metazoa; phylum Chordata; class Actinopteri; order Salmoniformes; family Salmonidae; genus Oncorhynchus; species Oncorhynchus keta. The sequence goes on from NC_068422.1 coordinate 80,852,742, forward strand.
GTCAGTCAGTCAGTCAGTCAGTCAGTCAGTCAGTCAGTCAGTAGCAGAGCAGTACAGGCCTCATTACCTCTGCCCTGGCTGTGGAGTGGTTACCAGTCAGTCAGTCAGTCAGTCAGTCAGTCAGTCAGTCAGTCAGTCAGTCAGTAGCAGAGCAGTACAGGCCTCATTACCTCTCCCCTGGCTGTGGAGTGGTTACCAGTCAGTCAGTCAGTCAGTCAGTCAGTCAGTCAGTCAGTAGCAGAGCAGTACAGGCCTCATTACCTCTCCCCTGGCTGTGGAGTGGTTACCAGTCAGTCAGTCAGTCAGTCAGTCAGTCAGTCAGTCAGTCAGTAGCAGAGCAGTACAGGCCTCATTACCTCTCCCATGGCTGTGGAGTGGTTACCAGTCAGTCAGGCAGTCAGTCAGTCAGTCAGTCAGTCAGTCAGTCAGTCAGTAGCAGAGCAGTACAGGCCTCATTACCTCTCCCCTGGCTGTGGAGTGGTTACCAGTCAGTCAGTCAGTCAGTCAGTCAGTCAGTCAGTCAGTCAGTCAGTCAGTCAGTAGCAGAGCAGTACATGCCTCATTACCTCTCCCCTGGCTGTGGAGTGGTTACCAGTCAGTCAGTCAGCCAGTCAGTCAGTCAGTAGCAGAGCAGTACAGGCCTCATTACCTCTCCCCTGGCTGTGGAGTGGTTACCAGTCAGTCAGTCAGTCAGTCAGTCAGTCAGTCAGTAGCAGAGCAGTACAGGCCTCATTACCTCTCCCCTGGCTGTGGAGTGGTTACCAGTCAGTCAGTCAGCCAGTCAGTCAGTCAGTCAGTCAGTCAGTCAGTCAGTAGCAGAGCAGTACAGGCCTCATTACCTCTCCCTGGCTGTGGAGTGGTTTCAGCCAGTCAGCCAGTCAGTCAGTCAGTCAGTCAGTCAGTCAGTAGCAGAGCAGTACAGGCCTCATTACCTCTCCCCTGGCTGTGGAGTGGTTACCAGTCAGTCAGTCAGTCAGTCAGTCAGTCAGTCAGTAGCAGAGCAGTACAGGCCTCATTACCTCTCCCCTGGCTGTGGAGTGGTTACCAGTCAGTCAGTCAGTCAGTCAGTCAGTCAGTAGCAGAGCAGTACAGGCCTCATTACCTCTCCCCTGGCTGTGGAGTGGTTACCAGTCAGTCAGTCAGTCAGTAGCAGAGCAGTACAGGCCTCATTACCTCTCCCCTGGCTGTGGAGTGGTTACCAGTCAGTCAGTCAGTCAGTCAGTCAGTCAGTCAGTCAGTCAGTAGCAGAGCAGTACAGGCCTCATTACCTCTCCCCTGGCTGTGGAGTGGTTACCAGTCAGTCAGTCAGTCAGTCAGTCAGTCAGTAGCAGAGCAGTACAGGCCTCATTACCTCTCCCCTGGCTGTGGAGTGGTTACCAGTCAGTCAGTCAGTCAGTCAGTCAGTCAGTCAGTCAGTCAGTCAGTCAGTAGCAGAGCAGTACAGGCCTCATTACCTCTCCCCTGGCTGTGGAGTGGTTACCAGTCAGTCAGTCAGTCAGTCAGTCAGTCAGTCAGTCAGTAGCAGAGCAGTACAGGCCTCATTACCTCTCCCCTGGCTGTGGAGTGGTTACCAGTCAGTCAGTCAGTCAGCCAGTCAGTCAGTCAGTAGCAGAGCAGTACAGGCCTCATTACCTCTCCCCTGGCTGTGGAGTGGTTACCAGTCAGTCAGTCAGTCAGTCAGTCAGTCAGTAGCAGAGCAGTACAGGCCTCATTACCTCTCCCTGGCTGTGGAGTGGTTACCAGTCAGTCAGGCAGTCAGTCAGTCAGTCAGTCAGTCAGTCAGTCAGTCAGTCAGTCAGTCAGTAGCAGAGCAGTACAGGCCTCATTACCTCTCCCCTGGCTGTGGAGTGGTTACCAGTCAGTCAGTCAGTCAGTCAGTCAGTCAGTCAGTCAGTCAGTCAGTCAGTAGCAGAGCAGTACAGGCCTCATTACCTCTCCCCTGGCTGTGGAGTGGTTACCAGTCAGTCAGTCAGTCAGTCAGTCAGTCAGTCAGTCAGTCAGTCAGTAGCAGAGCAGTACAGGCCTCATTACCTCTCCCCTGGCTGTGGAGTGGTTACCAGTCAGTCAGTCAGTCAGTCAGTCAGTCAGTCAGTCAGTCAGTCAGTCAGTCAGTAGCAGAGCAGTACAGGCCTCATTACCTCTCCCCTGGCTGTGGAGTGGTTACCAGTCAGTCAGTCAGTCAGTCAGTCAGTCAGTCAGTCAGTAGCAGAGCAGTACAGGCCTCATTACCTCTCCCCTGGCTGTGGAGTGGTTACCAGTCAGTCAGTCAGTCAGTCAGTCAGTCAGTCAGTCAGTCAGTCAGTCAGTCAGTAGCAGAGCAGTACAGGCCTCATTACCTCTCCCCTGGCTGTGGAGTGGTTACCAGTCAGTCAGTCAGGCAGTCAGCAGAGCAGTACAGGCCTCATTACCTCTCCCTGGCTGTGGAGTGGTTACCAGTCAGTCAGTCAGTCAGTCAGTCAGTCAGTCAGTCAGTCAGTCAGTCAGCAGAGCAGTACATGCCTCATTACCTCTCCCCTGGCTGTGGAGTGGTTACCAGTCAGTCAGTCAGTCAGTCAGCCAGTCAGTCAGTCAGTAGCAGAGCAGTACAGGCCTCATTACCTCTCCCCTGGCTGTGGAGTGGTTACCAGTCAGCCAGTCAGTCAGTCAGTCAGTCAGTCAGTCAGTCAGTCAGTCAGTCAGTCAGTCAGTCAGTAGCAGCAGCAGTACAGGCCTCATTACCTCTCCCCTGGCTGTGGAGTGGTTACCAGTCAGTCAGTCAGTCAGTCAGTCAGTCAGTCAGTCAGTCAGTAGCAGAGCAGTACTTTCCTCATTACCTCTCCTCTGGCTGTGGAGTGGTTACCAGTCAGTCAGTCAGCCAGTCAGTCAGTCACAGAGCAGTACAGGCCTCATTACCTCTCCCCTGGCTGTGGAGTGGTTACCAGTCAGTCAGTCAGTCAGTCAGTCAGTCAGTAGCAGAGCAGTACAGGCCTCATTACCTCTCCCCTGGCTGTGGAGTGGTTACCAGTCAGTCAGTCAGTCAGTCAGTCAGTCAGTCAGTCAGTCAGTCAGTCAGTCAGTCAGTCAGTCAGTCAGTAGCAGAGCAGTACAGGCCTCATTACCTCTCCCCTGGCTGTGGAGTGGTTACCAGTCAGTCAGTCAGTCAGTCAGTCAGTCAGTCAGTCAGTCAGTCAGTCAGTAGCAGAGCAGTACAGGCCTCATTACCTCTCCCCTGGCTGTGGAGTGGTTACCAGTCAGTCAGTCAGTCAGTCAGTCAGTCAGTCAGTCAGTCAGTCAGTCAGTAGCAGAGCAGTACAGGCCTCATTACCTCTCCCTGGCTGTGGAGTGGTTACCAGTCAGTCAGTCAGTCAGTCAGTCAGTCAGTCAGTCAGTCAGTCAGTCAGTAGCAGAGCAGTACAGGCCTCATTACCTCTCCCCTGGCTGTGGAGTGGTTACAGTCAGTCAGTCAGTCAGTCAGTCAGTCAGTCAGTCAGTCAGTCAGTAGCAGAGCAGTACAGGCCTCATTACCTCTCCCCTGGCTGTGGAGTGGTTACCAGTCAGTCAGTCAGTCAGTCAGTCAGTCAGTCAGTCAGTCAGTCAGTCAGTAGCAGAGCAGTACAGGCCTCATTACCTCTCCCTGGCTGTGGAGTGGTTACCAGTCAGTCAGTCAGTCAGTAGCAGTCAGTCAGTCATTACCTCTCCCTGGCTGTGGAGTGGTTACCAGTCAGTCAGTCAGTCAGTAGCAGAGCAGTACAGGCCTCATTACCTCTCCCCTGGCTGTGGAGTGGTTACCAGTCAGTCAGTCAGTCAGTAGCAGAGCAGTACAGGCCTCATTACCTCTCCCCTGGCTGTGGAGTGGTTACCAGTCAGTCAGTCAGTCAGTCAGTCAGTCAGTCAGTCAGTAGCAGAGCAGTACAGGCCTCATTACCTCTCCCTGGCTGTGGAGTGGTTACCAGTCAGTCCAGTCAGTCAGTCAGTCAGTAGCAGAGCAGTACAGGCCTCATTACCTCTCCCTGGCTGTGGAGTGGTTACCAGTCAGTCAGTCAGTCAGTCAGTCAGGCCTCATTACCTCTCCCCTGGCAGTGGTCAGTCAGTCAGTCAGCCAATCAGTCAGTCAGTAGCAGAGCAGTACAGGCCTCATTACCTCTCCCCTGGCTGTGGAGTGGTTACCAGTCAGTCAGTCAGTCAGTCAGTCAGTCAGTCAGTCAGTCAGTCAGTCAGTAGCAGAGCAGTACAGGCCTCATTACCTCTCCCCTGGCTGTGGAGTGGTTACCAGTCAGTCAGTCAGTCAGTCAGTCAGTCAGTCAGTCAGTCAGTCAGTCAGTCAGTCAGTCAGTAGCAGAGCAGTACAGGCCTCATTACCTCTCCCCTGGCTGTGGAGTGGTTACCAGTCAGTCAGTCAGTCAGTCAGTCAGTCAGTCAGTCAGTCAGTCAGTAGCAGAGCAGTACATGCCTCATTACCTCTCCCCTGGCTGTGGAGTGGTTACCAGTCAGTCAGTCAGCCAGTCAGTCAGTCAGTAGCAGAGCAGTACAGGCCTCATTACCTCTCCCTGGCTGTGGAGTGGTTACCAGTCACCAGTCAGTCAGTCAGTCAGTCAGTCATTAGCAGAGCAGTACAGGCCTCATTACCTCTCCCCTGGCTGTGGAGTGGTTACCAGTCAGTCAGTCAGTCAGTCAGTCAGTCAGTCAGTCAGTCAGTCAGTCAGTCAGTAGCAGAGCAGTACAGGCCTCATTACCTCTCCCCTGGCTGTGGAGTGGTTACCAGTCAGTCAGTCAGTCAGTCAGTCAGTCAGTCAGTCAGTCAGTCAGTCAGTCAGTAGCAGAGCAGTACAGGCCTCATTACCTCTCCCCTGGCTGTGGAGTGGTTACCAGTCAGTCAGTCAGTCAGTCAGTCAGTCAGTCAGTCAGTCAGTCAGTCAGTCAGTCAGTAGCAGAGCAGTACAGGCCTCATTACCTCTCCCCTGGCTGTGGAGTGGTTACCAGTCAGTCAGTCAGTCAGTAGCAGAGCAGTACAGGCCTCATTACCTCTCCCCTGGCTGTCAGTGGTACCAGCCAGTCAGTCAGTCAGTAGCAGAGCAGTACAGGCCTCATTACCTCTCCCCTGGCTGTGGAGTGGTTACCAGTCAGTCAGTCAGGCAGTAGCAGAGCAGTACAGGCCTCATTACCTCTCCCCTGGCTGTGGAGTGGTTACCAGTCAGTCAGTCAGTCAGTCAGTCAGTCAGTCAGTCAGTCAGTCAGTAGCAGAGCAGTACAGGCCTCATTACCTCTCCCCTGGCTGTGGAGTGGTTACCAGTCAGTCAGTCAGCCAGTCAGTCAGTCAGTAGCAGAGCAGTACAGGCCTCATTACCTCTCCCCTGGCTGTGGAGTGGTTACCAGTCAGTCAGTCAGTCAGTCAGTCAGTCAGTCAGTCAGTCAGTCAGTCAGTCAGTAGCAGAGCAGTACAGGCCTCATTACCTCTCCCCTGGCTGTGGAGTGGTTACCAGTCAGTCAGTCAGTCAGTCAGTCAGTCAGTCAGTCAGTCAGTAGCAGAGCAGTACAGGCCTCATTACCTCTCCCCTGGCTGTGGGTGGTTACCAGTCAGGCAGGTTCAGTCAGTCAGTCAGTCAGTCAGTCAGTCAGTCGCAGAGCAGTACAGGCCTCATTAGTCAGTCAGTCAGTCAGTCAGTCAGTCAGTAGCAGAGCAGTACAGGCCTCATTACCTCTCCCCTGGCTGTGGAGTGGTTACCAGTCAGTCAGTCAGTCAGTAGCAGAGCAGTACAGGCCTCATTACCTCTCCCCTGGCTGTGGAGTGGTTACCAGTCAGTCAGTCAGTCAGTCAGTCAGTCAGTCAGTAGCAGAGCAGTACAGGCCTCATTACCTCTCCCCTGGCTGTGGAGTGGTTACAGTCAGTCAGTCAGTCAGTCAGTCAGTCAGCAGTCAGCAGTAGCAGAGCAGGCCTCATTACCTCTCCCCTGGCTGTGGAGTGGTTACCAGTCAGGCAGTCTTTCAGTCAGTCAGTCAGTCAGTCAGTCAGTCAGTAGCAGAGCAGTCATGCCTCATTACCTCTCCCCTGGCTGTGGAGTGGTCAGTCCAGTCAGTCAGTCAGTCAGTCAGTCAGTCAGTAGCAGAGCAGTTACAGGCCTCATTACCTCTCCCCTGGCTGTGGAGTGGTTACCAGTCAGTCAGTCAGTCAGTCAGTCAGTCAGTCAGTCAGTCAGTAGCAGAGCAGTACAGGCCTCATTACCTCTCCCTGGCTGTGGAGTGGTTACCAGTCAGTCAGTCAGTCAGTCAGTCAGTCAGTCAGTCAGTCAGTCAGTAGCAGAGCAGTACAGGCCTCATTACCTCTCCCTGGCTGTGGAGTGGTTACCAGTCAGTCAGTCAGTCAGTCAGTCAGTCGCAGAGCAGTACAGGCCTCATTACCTCTCCCCTGGCTGTGGAGTGGTTACCAGTCAGTCAGTCAGTCAGTCAGTCAGTCAGTAGCAGAGCAGTACAGGCCTCATTACCTCTCCCCTGGCTGTGGAGTGGTTACCAGTCAGTCAGTCAGTCAGTCAGTCAGTCAGTCAGTCAGTCAGTCAGTCAGTCAGTCAGTCAGTCAGTAGCAGAGCAGTACATGCCTCATTACCTCTCCCCTGGCTGTGGAGTGGTTACCAGTCAGTCAGTCAGTCAGTCAGTCAGTCAGTCAGTCAGTAGCAGAGCAGTACAGGCCTCATTACCTCTCCCCTGGCTGTGGAGTGGTTACCAGTCAGTCAGTCAGCCAGTCAGTCAGTCAGTAGCAGAGCAGTACAGGCCTCATTACCTCTCCCCTGGCTGTGGAGTGGTTACCAGTCAGTCAGTCAGTCAGTCAGTCAGTCAGTCAGTCAGTCAGTCAGTAGCAGAGCAGTACAGGCATCATTACCTCTCCCCTGGCTGTGGAGTGGTTACCAGTCAGTCAGTCAGTCAGTCAGTCAGTCAGTCAGTCAGTCAGTCAGTCAGTCAGTAGCAGAGCAGTACATGCCTCATTACCTCTCCCCTGGCTGTGGAGTGGTACCAGTCACCAGTCAGTCAGTCAGTCAGTCAGTCAGTCAGTCAGTCAGTCAGTCAGTCAGAGCAGTAGCAGAGCAGTACAGGCCTCATTACCTCTCCCCTGGCTGTGGAGTGGTTACCAGTCAGTCAGTCAGTCAGTAGCAGAGCAGTACAGGCCTCATTACCTCTCCCCTGGCTGTGGAGTGGTTACCAGTCAGTCAGTCAGTCAGTAGCAGAGTAGGCCTCATTACCTCTCCCTGGCTGTGGAGTGGTTACCAGTCAGTCAGTCAGTCAGTAGCAGAGCAGTACAGGCCTCATTACCTCTCCCTGGCTGTGGAGTGGTTACAGTCAGTCAGTCAGTCAGTCAGTCAGTCAGTCAGTCAGTCAGTCAGTAGCAGAGCAGTACAGGCCTCATTACCTCTCCCCTGGCTGTGGAGTGGTTACCAGTCAGTCAGTCAGTCAGTCAGTCAGTCAGTCAGTAGCAGAGCAGTACATGCCTCATTACCTCTCCCCTGGCTGTGGAGTGGTTACCAGTCAGTCAGTCAGTCAGTCAGTCAGTCAGTCAGTCAGTCAGTCAGTCAGTAGCAGAGCAGTACAGGCCTCATTACCTCTCCCCTGGCTGTGGAGTGGTTACCAGTCAGTCAGTCAGTCAGCAGAGCAGTACAGGCCTCATTACCTCTCCCTGGCTGTGGAGTGGTTACCAGTCAGTCAGTCAGTCAGTAGCAGAGCAGTACAGGCCTCATTACCTCTCCCCTGGCTGTGGAGTGGTTACAGTCAGTCAGTCAGTCAGTCAGTCAGTCAGTCAGTCAGTCAGTCAGTAGCAGAGCAGTACAGGCCTCATTACCTCTCCCTGGCTGTGGAGTGGTTAGTCAGTCCAGTCAGTCAGTCAGTCAGTCAGTCAGTCAGTCAGTCAGTCAGTCAGTCAGTCAGTAGCAGAGCAGTACAGGCCTCATTACCTCTCCCCTGGCTGTGGAGTGGTTACCAGTCAGTCAGTCAGTCAGTCAGTCAGTCAGTCAGTCAGTCAGTAGCAGAGCAGTACAGGCCTCATTACCTCTCCCCTGGCTGTGGAGTGGTTACCAGTCAGTCAGTCAGTCAGTCAGTCAGTAGCAGAGCAGTACAGGCCTCATTACCTCTCCCCTGGCTGTGGAGTGGTTACCAGTCAGTCAGTCAGTCAGTCAGTCAGTCAGTCAGTCAGTCAGTAGCAGAGCAGTACAGGCCTCATTACCTCTCCCTGGCTGTGGAGTGGTTACCAGTCAGTCAGTCAGCCAGTCAGTCAGTCAGTAGCAGAGCAGTACAGGCCTCATTACCTCTCCCCTGGCTGTGGAGTGGTTACCAGTCCAGTCAGTCAGTCAGTCAGTCAGTCAGTCAGTCAGTCAGTCAGTCAGTCAGTAGCAGAGCAGTACAGGCCTCATTACCTCTCCCCTGGCTGTGGAGTGGTTACCAGTCAGTCAGGCAGTCAGTCAGTCAGTCAGTCAGTCAGTAGCAGAGCAGT